>NC_052349.1:4914321-5086573 GCF_009727055.1 Benincasa hispida | reverse complement strand
ATGACATTGTTTTTATTTTAGTATTCTCAATTGTTACGTTGGATATATCGGGCTGAATATGTAGACCTGAATATGGGAAACTGCTTGTTCTGTTGGAAATCTGTTTATATGGAAAACCAATGTAATGCAGGAAATGAAAAATGAAAATTTAAATTCAATGGTTTATTAATTTGGAAAAAAAAAAAGAAAAAAAAAAAAAAAAAAAATCGATTTTTTAGCTCGCCGCCCCCCTTCACACCGGTCGCCCTATTTTCCTTCTTCCCTTCACACTCCCACCACTCCCCCCTGTCGCCGCCCCTCTTCATGCCTGCCCTTCCCCCTTCCCGCCGCCGTCTGTCGTCCGTCGCCACCTTCCTCCTTCATTGCTTGCAAATTTGTTGTTTATTTTCAAGCTTTCATCAAGGTTCATGCACATCTATTTCATTTATTTTCTCTCATTTTGTATCTTAATTTAAGCCATTGTTTTTAATTTCTAGCATGTTGGTAATGTTTAATTTTTAGCATGTTACTAATGTTGGTAATTAATGTTGCTAATGTTTAATTGCTAGCATGTTGGTAATCTAATGTGAATTATGAATTATGGATTGTTAATGTTATTGTGGATTGAGTTTTTTTTTTCCTTTTAATTCTTAAGGTTATGGATTACTTAATTTAGAAAAAAATATTGTACTTAACGCATTTAATTTTTTAAAAAAGTTTAAAGAATCTACTAGAAATAAAACTAAATTTTGTGTCTAATAGAAAATTGAACTTTAAATTTTGTGTCCAATAGACTTGTAAATTTTAGAAGATGTTGAATAGATGAAAAGCCTATATTAGACACAAAATTGAAAGCTTGGAGACGTATTAAATAAAACATTTGAAAGTTATTAAGATAATTTAAGCGGTCTAGGGACCTATGTGTTTATTTTGCCTTAAGAAATGAAAATTATGGAACTCAATGCTTAATAATACTTTGTACTTTGTCCTCTAATCTAGGTTATTGTTTTGGATTACAAGTTGGTCAGAAAATATTTATTTTTAAGGATGAATAAAGAATGGATTAAACTAAGGAATAAGTTATCAGTGGAGTATAGAGAAGGAGTATCATAGTTCTTAGATATGGCAAGGTTTTATGTAAATGAATCCGGACGAATAAGATGTCCATGCAAGAATTGTATGAATTCAATTTAAGAAAAGATAGATATTGTGGAACAACATCTATTAACATATGAAATATCTCCCTCATATTGTGAATGGGTATATCATGGAGAGCCAGTAAACTTATCAAGAAGTCATACAAGCCATTCAATATAGGATGTTGAAGTAGATAGTATAGAGAGTAATGCTGTCGAAGAAAATGAGATGTTGAATCTTATAAACGATTTACAAGTTCCAATTGAAAACGAAAATGTAAATGAAGGAAGGATTGAGAATAATGAAATGTCCTTTAATGGTCAAGAAAGAGATACCATGAACTTATTCGAGAATTTAATAACTGAAGCACGTAATGAATTATATCCTGGGTGTTTGCAATTTTCGTCATTAAATTTTTTAGTGAAGTTGATGCATATCAAAGTTCTGAACGGCTGGAGTAACAAATCGTTTGACATGTTGCTGGAATTGTTAAAAGCAGTGTTTCCAGTTGGCACCTCTATACCTACTTCCTTTTATAAAGCCAAACGAAAATTGCGTGATTTAGGCCTAGGTTATGAGTCTATTCATGCGTGCAAATATGATTGTGTATTGTATTGGAAAGAGTTTGTAGATTTGCAGTAATGCCCTGTTTGTGGTGAGTCTCGGTACAAAGTTAATGATGGCAAGGGTAAAAAAATACCACCTAAGGTATTGCGTCATTTTCCATTGATACTGAGATTAAAACGATTGTTTGCATAAAAAAAAGGTGCTTCTGACATGAGATGACATAAAGATAAGCGAGTTGAAACGGATCATGTATTGCGACATCCAACTGATGCAGAGGGGTGGAAACATTTTGATCGTGAATTCCCTCATTTCGCTTTAGATCCTCGAAATGTTTGTTTGAGATTAGCTTCAGATGGCTTCAATCCATTTGGAAATATAAGCACTTCTTATAGTATGTAGCCTGTAGTGATAATTTCTTATAATTCGCCCCCTTGGAAATGCATGAAGGAAACAAACTTCTTCATGTCTTTGCCCATACCTGGTCCAAAATCTCCTGGAAAGGAAATTGATGTTTACTTGCAACCATTGATTGAAGAGTTGAAAGAGTTGTGGACAATTGGTGTGCGAACTTATGATTCTGTTGCTGGTGAGTTTTTTCAACTATATGCTACCTTATTATAGACGATTAATGACTTCCCTGCATACAGTGACTTATCTAGGTGGAGTACAAAAGGTTATCAAGCATGTCCAATATGCAAAGAAGATAACTCATCCTTCGAGATAAGAGTGAAAATATCATTTATGGGATATCAACATTATCTTATGGAGAATCATAGTTGGCGTCAAAGTAGACAACATGATGGAAAAGTTGAACGTAGACCTCCATCAGTCGTAATGAATGGAGAAGAGATATTACAACAAATAAATACGCTAAACTTTTCTTTGCTTAGCAAACATCCATCGAAGCAAGATAAAAAAAGAAAGCGAATTCTAAACTGGACTAAAAAAAGTATTTTTTTTCCAACTTCCATATTGGTCCAGACTATTGTTACGACATAAATTGGATGTAATGCATATTGAAAAAAACATATGCGACAATTTGGTGGGCACATTGTTAAATATTGAAGGAAAGACAAAGGATACAACGAACGCTCGATTGGACTTACAAGATTTGAAGATAAGAAAGGACCTACACTTGATACAGGTCAAGAACAGATTTGTAAAACCACACGCAACATAGACATTAACAAATGGTGAACATATTTCGTTTTGTAAGTATTTGAAATCAGTGAAATTCCCTGATGGATTTGTATCTAACATATCACAATGTGTCAATGACAAAGATGGAAAAATATCGGGGCTGAAAACACACGACTGTTATGTGTTGCTTCACAAACTACTCCCTATTGGTATTTGACATACCTACTGAAGAATGTATCCACTGCTATTGTTGAGTTGTGTACATTCTTTCGCGACTTATGTGCAAAGAAAATATGTGTAAGTGATTTGAACTGACTACAAGCAGACATCATAGTCATACTTTGTAAATTGGAGAGAATATTCTCACCTGCCTTTTTCGATGTAATGGTACACCTTGCAGTTCATCTACCATATGAAACCAAAGTGGTGGGTCCAGTTAGTTACAGTTGGATATATCCTATTGAATGAAGTTTACGAACATTAAAACAATTTGAACGGAACAAAGCACGTCTCGAGGGGTCTATAGCGGAAGCATATGCAATGAATGAATCATGGAACTTCTGCTACCGATATCTAAGTGGGATTGAAACGAGATTCAATAAAGATGAACAAAATGATGATAACATTTTTTATCAATATATATTTGGTGAATTTGAATTATTTAGGTAGAGGGTACGACCATTAAGGGCGTCAACTTTACAGACGCTATCAGCGAAGGAAAAGTGTATTGCACATTGATACATTCTCAACAATTCTAAAGAAATAATAGACTATCGCAAGTACATTTCAAACCTTTTCCTTTTCTAAATTCTTGGGTATCTCCTTTGAGATAACATTTAAATGATAAATATAATAGGCAACATTTGAGGTTAATTCGTCGTGAAGCTCAAAGCGCCTCTAAATTATATATAAAACATCAACGCAAATTTTTCGATTGGTTCAAATCTCAGATATACATAGTCATTTTGTAGGCAACGGTAGAGGGATGATTCATTCTTCGTATTCATTTTTAATGTATAAGTAGTTATCAGGTTTTACAACGGCACGAGAGAGAAGATATCTCCGATGATTTCTTTTCACTTGCAATGGGACCTTCATCTGAGGTGCACTCTTACAATGGATGCATTGTTAATGAGGTACGGTTTCACACTGTAGAGCGTGATAATCGTCGAGCTACACAAAATAGTGGAGTCATAGTGGCCGGGGAGATCAGTGAGAACACAAGTGTGGATAACAATTTCTATGGTGTTGTAGATGAAGTATTAAATTTGCAATATGCGAACAGAAAACACGTTTTCTTGTTTAAGTGTAGATGGTTTGACATAGATAACAACAAAAGTAATAGGACACATGTGGATTTAGGATACAAATCGATCAATACATCACACTTTTGGTATGTCGACGAGCCTTTCATCTTTGCTATCCAAGAACAACAAGTATTTTACATTGATGACATCAAACATGGTAGCAATTGCAAAGTTGTTCAAGTTGTCCAAAATAAACGAATATGGGATGTACCGGAAGTGGATGATGTTGAAAACGCACAACTAGATTTACTAGAAATTGTTAGTGGCGTCCGAGTGGATGAAACCATCGAGGAGGTTACTTTATGCAGAGTTGACGTTAATCCTACAGTTGTGGAAAGACCAATTACTATACATGGCGATCATGACTTCATAAACGATGATGATAAAGAACAATTATCTCCCAATTGTTGGTGGCGTCAAGTGCTGATGAATAATTTGAATTAGATTACGATGATGAGTAATGATGTATCTACTAAATTCTCTTTTTCTCTAGCTTACACGTATTTATTGTTAATTAAATTATTGTTTTTCTCTCTTTTGTGTTTGTATAGGAATACGATGTACCCCTATAGGCCAACGAGAGGCTGATGAAGAATTCCAGGAGTTTATATCTAGCAACACGCGTATCTTCTGTGGTGATACTTCAGGTTGGTATATTTGAATATATTTCTGTTTAACTTGAAATGAAACACTCATAAACTGTTTTATATTTTTTTATTCTTCAGAATAGTGGTCAGCATCCAATCAGAAGAAGCGAGAGCATCGTGGAACATTGAGTTGAGAAAATACGTACAAAAAAATGAGAGAATCACGAATCGTATAAAGAGGGGGAGGCAAAACCGATATCTCAACATTCGATTCGGAGTAATTCCATCGGCGTCTCTGTGAGATCCCATTTCCAGTATGTTGTTGTACTTTTGCTGAGGTTCCAAACGAGTTCATAGAATTGGCTAAAAGTCAATTATTGGTAAGTAATTATAAGTTTATTCTTTCACAGTCATGAACATCATCTATGCTAATTCTTCCCTCCCTTTTTGTAGGCTCATTTTGATCTTGATCTGTCCAGTCAATGACTTAACCGTTTCATAGAACATCAAATGCAAAACTCATTCAAAGAATTTAGATCAGATTTGCACAGACATTATAAAAAGTGTGGAGATCCTCAGCAAGCACGTGTCAGTTTGCCTACTTGGCTTTAAAATAGTCCAGAAGATTGGTACTTTTTGTGTGACCGCTTCGAGAGTGAAGCGTTTCAGGTACAATATTTATGGCATGTATCATTTGCTG
Organism: Benincasa hispida; assembly: GCF_009727055.1. Lineage (NCBI taxonomy): Eukaryota > Viridiplantae > Streptophyta > Magnoliopsida > Cucurbitales > Cucurbitaceae > Benincasa > Benincasa hispida. Next base: position 5,081,156 of record NC_052349.1, on the reverse strand, counting down.
CATTTACTAATACATCACACTATTGACATATTTTTTTTTCTTCAAATGTAGGAAATGTCTGTGACAAATCGGAAGAATAGAGATAAATTACCGCTCGACCACGTAGGTGGATTGAAGTCATTCCTGCAAATTCAGGCAGAGTTACAGGCAAAGGAGGGTCGAGAAATAGGATGTGTTGACCTATATAGGGAAACACACTCTAAAGATGGCAAGTTTGTGAACGAGGCAGCTGAAAGTGCACATGTAACATTTTTTTTCTTTACTGTCGTATTTTTTTTCACTTTTAACTTTAATCGCTCGTTCTTACCCATTTAATTATTATGTCTAGCATCAAATGTTGGAATTACAATCCAGCCCTTGTACTGTAAAAGGTTCTCAACCACTAATAGGAGATGAAATCTGTGAGACAGCTTTGAGTAGACGACCCGAATATTCAAAAGGTCTAGGTTGGGGGCCTTAAGCCTAAGTCAAGAAGGAGTACCATGTCATCAAGCTCGTCATCTACTCAAGAAAAGGAGGTGGGAATTGATGAATTAAGAATCAATTTCCAACAGTCTCAGTCAAGGATTAAGGAACTCGAAGACGTTCAGAGAAGAATGCAAGAGGATCATGCGAGACAAATGGAAGAAATGAAAAAGATGATTGAAGATATGATACAATCACATAGAGGAGACCCATCAAATTAGGTATGATTACTACATTATTTAGTTGTATAATATGTTGCTATCCTGCAGTTATGATAGCAAAGTTTAGTTATGTCTTAAGTAGCTTTATGCAGTTATGGTAGCAAAGTTTAGTTATGTCTTTAGTTATGTCATTTAAAGCTTCAACACTCTCATATAAATTAGATAAGTATCCCACCATGCCTTGATGTTTCAAAAGCCTAATCACAGCCCCTCAATCTTGCTCTCTCCCTGAATCTCGCTTACAAAGATGCCCTCAGCAGCTTCACACCTTGATTGACATCCAAAGTAATGACTTTTTCCACCAAAGCACCAACTTCTTTGATATTAAACTTGTTCAGGGGAGTAATACTAGAAATGGTGGACATTGGTTTCACAGTCAAATCATCCATCACCATGCCACATCCTTCACAAACCCTTATCCCACATTTCTTTTTGCCTATGTAGTTGCACTATTAGGTGGATTCACAAATTCACAGGCTTGGTTCATAACATACGAACAACTCGAATAAAGATATTTAGGATTACTAGAAACTTTATAGTCACATCTATAAGAGCACATGTATCACTTCATTTGATCAGTTGAAGATTTAATATTAGGCAAAAGTAAGGTAGAGCCAGACAGTGAAACTTTAGGCTTCAAAAGGGTGTCTTTGCTCTGATTTGGTTGTAAATATGTGTCATTTAAAGCTTCAGCACTCTCATACAAATTAGATAAGCATCCCACCATGCCTTAATATTTCAAAAGCCCAATCACAGTCTTTGAATCTCGCTCTCTCTCTGAATCTCGCTTGCAAAAATGCCTTCAGCAGCTTCATATCCTAAATGACATCCAAAGTAATGACTTTCTCCACCAAAGCACCAACTTCTTTGATATTAAACTTGTTCAGGAAAGTAATACTAGAAATGGTGGACATTGGTTTTCTAGTCAAATCATCCATCACCATGTAAGGACTAGAATCTCTCTCTCTCTCTGCCTCTCGCTCTTTCCCACCATGCCTTGCAAAACATATGTTAATTTAATTCAATTTTTTTTAAAATCTTAAAAGGGATCACTATTTTATGCCCTGTTTTAATTTAATTAAGATGTGTAATTGTGCTTTTGTTCGTTCATGCTTGCATATGAATATGATTCATATCATTGAATTTTGTAATGTAAACAACGAATAAGAAATTCTCAACTGTTATATTTATCCTAAACTCATAAGAAATTCTCAACTGTTATATTTATCCTAAACTCATAAGAAATTCTCAACTGTTATATTTATCCTAAACTCATAAGAAATTCTCAACTGTTATATTTATCCTAAACTCATAAGAAATTCTCAACTGTTATATTTATCCTAAACTCATAAGAAATTCTCAACTGTTATATTTATCCTAAACTCATAAGAAATTCTCAACTGTTATATTTATCCTAAACTAATAAGAAATTCTCAACTGTTATATTTAATTAAGACGTGTAATTGTGCTTTTCCTTTTCTTTTGATCTTATTTTTATTATTAAATTAGATGGAGCCTTAACTTGTGATAACAAAGGAATTAAAAGGGAGACTTAAGCAAATTACATAGTAAAGGGGTAGTTAGCCTAATGAGCCCTTCTTATATACTTCTCATGCAAATTTAATTTTTGAAGATGCTGTGTTCGAGAAGTGTTCTAGATGTTTATCGATATAAAATTTCAATGTTTTTGTTTTATTATAGAATGCTGTTCAGAGATGAGCTAGGACAATTGTTGAAGATGCTGTGTTCGAGAAGTGTTCTAGACGTTGTTCTAATTTTATTTCTTTTATGTATTTCTGATATGAATGTTTATCGACTTCGTTTGGATATTGTAATTTTTTACTTGTTATAAAATGGACTTCATTTTCATTTATGTGAATCTTTATTTGGTATAATATGTTTCACAGGATTTCAGATCAAATTTTAAAAAATTACAAACGATATATTAAAATTTAATACTCTCCACGTATATAGGATCCCCCGACGCACTCTAAAACGGCGTCGGGAGTTAGGGGGAACTCCCTATGCATTGTAGCTCGTCGGGAGTTCCTGGAACTCCCGACGCCACGTAAGCATCGGAAGTTCCCCCTAACTCCTGATGCCGTTCAAAAGTTCGTCGGAAGATCCTCTCTCGACGACTGTTTATGTGTTGGGAGATCCTCTCTTGACGAATTTTCCACACTTTCCCAACGAAATATGACGTCGAGAAAAGCCAGAATTCCTGTAGTGCTACATGATGTATTCCAAAAATCACAAGACTAAAATTCTACCATCCACCACACACTTCTTTGAAGTATATAACCTATAATGGTTGAATAAAACATTTACACAAAAAAGGTTTTGGGCATGTCCATGTAGCCACATATACAATTTATAGGAAGTCCATCAAATATAGCGACCTAAATATTCAGCCCATTCCACGCGTATTTCATCCTATTCAAGTTGCGAGTATGAGATCCTCGTATCAATCTATAAAACATAGAAAGTGAAATATACATATTGTTTACTATTTACACTATCTATAATGTTACAATATATATAAGTAGTTTAAAGACATACCACATCTATTATAATATTCTTCTCTTTAGTCATGATTTCTCGCATACATCTCATAGCATAATACCCACGTTCGACAGTTCCCACTTGTAAAAGACACTACAATACAAAGCCAATAATTAATACACATATCATACAGGTGCATTAAATAAATATCATTCTATTAATTTTTTCAATGCTTTTATACTTACCTTTACTGTTTTTTAGAATGTGGTTTTTCGAGTCTTTTGCAAAAAAAATTTCGACTGAAAGATGATCATTGCCCTACATTTGTCAAAGAGTATAGTATAATACTCAGAATGAAATAAACTTTACAAAAAAAAAAAAAAAAAAACTTAAGCAAAGTTAGCTTACATATTTGTTATGTATTTGATATCTTCTCGTGAACTTGTTCTCAATGTGTCAAGGTAGTACACCACGTCATCATACGCATCAATAATAGTTAACGACCAATGATCACTAAATAAAATACACAACTAATTAGTATGGAACATGAAGGTAGTTCGTTACATTAAGGTAGAATAGAGTACAAAGAGCTTTCAAGTACAACGATCCCAACACAATTCTACATTGGAACAAAACAGGAAAAGGTAGAACATGAGTATAACTAATTATACTTACCGGGGATTATAAGAAGTAATAACTAATTGACCGTGTTCAGAAGCCATTAATCTACTATGAAGGTTCCGAGCTCTAACTTCTCGAGTATTTTGGCCCGTGGATATAAGAGATGGATCTACAAAAATATACTTTGACCATTTATTTGAATCAACAATGAATGAGTGTAGGTACCTACAATAATAGATCGAACACATCAACTTACTATTAATTAATAAAGTGATAATATATCATAAACAAATAACATTTACTTATGCGATATAAGCCATCATTAATAAAGTCTTCACTTTTTGCATGCTACAAAACTCGATCACATCTTCTCGCAGAACATAACTCTTTCGGCCAAAACCAAAGAGCTCAACAGGTAGTTGGAAGGAAATACTAGTCCCATCGACCATTACCTTTTCAACGTATCTAAGAATAGACTTCAAGGATATTGATAAATTGGATGGTGCACTAGTAACTTCATTCTCTTTCGACATCGTCTTTGAAGCTTTTTCCTAGTACAATAAAGATAGAACATGAGTAAAATGTCCATTCTTAAATAAGATAGAATAACATGGAACTTATGCAATTCACCTTCAAGATTGGTGGTACACTAATAACAATCACTTCCTCGTCCTTTCCCGCATTCTCTGAAACTTTTTCCTAAAACCACCAAGTTATAATTTTATATGTAACTAATAGTAAATTTACCTCATAATACAATTCACCTTCAAGATTGGTTGTACAATAATAGCTTCCATCTCCTTCACCCTCTTACTTTCCTCATGTGTTGTTGTTGTACTAACAACTTCCCTCCCCTACGATATAAATATAATAATACAAATTAAATAAATTAAAAATTATCATAACTAATAGTTGTAACCTTAATGCAGTTCCTTCACCTTCTTCCCTTCCTTAATCTTTCGGATTTTATTCTTGGAGCAACTACCATGCTCAGATCTTAACGTGTTTGGAATTTTATCCAACTCCTTAATGCGCTTACGAAGTGCTTCATTTTCATCAACAATTTTTTTGTGTGTATCCTCTCTTTTCGTTGTATGGAAGTAAACGAAATGTGTAATGAAACCACCCACCCTAGTACACGTCCATCATATATCGGAGTACCCAAGGCTTGAGTCAAAACATCATTCGGTGAATCATTTTTTTTGGAAAGTGGGTCTTCATTCTTTATGATCTCATCCTAAATGGAAATTATATTTATTCAATAACACATATAAAATATTATAATGATTTCATACAAACGTAACATTGGTAATCTTACTATTCGGTTGGCGACTTGTTGGACATCTCCATTGTCATACTCTTATTTTTTGTTTGTCCGAGTTTTTTTTTTCCACATATTGGCTCGTCCAAAATCACATTTGTTGGACAAAGGTAATTTTTTCTGCATAATAAACATATTGTTAGATATAAGAATATTTGTAAAATAGTTAAACTTAAGAATATTCTTACCATTTCCTCGGCAAGATTCGCATAACCTTTTATGGACATCCGATGATTATACTTGTTCTTCTTTCTTCGTGCTTGTTGTTGATTTCTCACTTTCTATATAAATTTAATTATTCAATAAAAATGACAAGAAAGTGGCAAATATTGATGTTCTTAATGAAAAGTTTAATACCTCGAACTCTAGAGATAATCTCTAACAAAAGTTAGGGTTTAACCTTAAAAGGGATAATATACCGTGTCATTAACCAAGACTTGAATTGACGAAATGCAATGCCCGCAGTTTTAAGAATAGCCTTCTTACTTCTACCATCAATTATGAAAGCACCCTAAACATTTAAAAAACTTGATTATTACTTTTCAAGTATAATATTAATATAATACATCAACAAAAGAAAATATACATTCCTCAACAATATTAAACATTTTTTCCTTTAAATCAGTCGGTATACACTTCCAAGATATATATGTAATTGGGATATGATGATGCACAGTAGATCCAATGAAAGATTTTAACTTATATCCATTGTCTCCAATCGACACTCCATCATCATTATATTCAACCAACTTTTTTCTCCTCTACACTCTTAATTTTTGTTACCTCATGCATAATAGTCGGTCCTCGCATTCGCCTTTTCTTTTTGTTTGGTATTTCATGTTGCTTCGGTTCCATATTTTCATTGACATTATCCAAACCAAGTTGCAAGTCTTCATCACTTGCCATCTCCATGGTGTAAGAAATATCCTGAAAAATAGAAAATAGTTTAATTAGGTGTCATATACAACAAAATTATAAAAATTAATTAGTAAGTGAAAACCCACCCATACATTTACTCTTTAGGAATTCATGTGCCTTCACAATAAACTCGTACATATGTTGAAGTGTTCTCATCCAAATCAGTTCTAGATTCAATATCTAACATGGCTTTCGGAATTCCTTGACAATGTAGAGCAGTATCTCCAAGTTCATTGTCATTGTATTGATCCACAAAACCTCTTTGTGGTGGAGTAAGAACAATAGACCATCGATCATCACTTGGATCCTCAACATAAAATACTTGTCTTGCTTGGGATGTCAGTATGAAAGAATCATTCTTCAGGCCTATTCTATTTAAGTCAACTAACACAAAACCAAGCTCATAAGTTTTTATGCCACCATTGTTCTTAACCCAAAACCATTTAAAAATTGCAACCTTAAATGTAATATAATTTAGTTCCCAAATCTCTTGTATCACCCCATAAAAGGATATGTCTCCAATTATAGGATTTATATCTTTTAAGCTAGATACTTGCATTGTTTTGCAATTAAACTAACCCCACTATTTTGTACACTTTTATTTTTGTCATATGACTTTGTGTGATAGTAACATCCATTAATAACATAGCTATTGTATGTAGTCACGATTGGATAGGGACCATGGGCAATCCACCTCAAGTTATCTGATACCTCCACATCTTCCATTTCATGTTCATTTCCAACATGGGAATTAAAAGGTTACATAATTAAAATATAAGTAACAAAAGGTTATGATAAATAGTATATTTAATGTTTTACCTTTTCTCGTAACCAAGATATGAAATTTTGATTATGTTCATCTTGAATCCATTTATGGTTTTTTGATCTACTTGAGAGTTGTACTTCCAATATTGATAACTTGTAGAAATACAAGTTATTTATACCATCTTATTTAGATTATGCGACAAAAAGAAGGAAAAAGTTGTGCCGAACATATAGAAATTGGCTTAGAAACGCAAAAGTTGTAAAGTGTCGTAAGCACACCCACTAACACATTTGCGATGGCAAAATGGAATGTCCAAGTCTTTGTTTTGCAGGAAACAGGTCACCGCAGGCGACGATCACTCAAGGACAAAAAGAGCAACGCATTCGTACTGTATGCGACGGTCAACCGAGAACGAAAAAGAGCAACGCAATTGCAGCGCATGCGACGATCCATCATGGATGGAAAGATCAACGCATTTGCACCGCATGCGGCGATCAATCCTGGATAAAAACATCAATGCATTTGCACCGCATGCGACGATCGATCGTAGATGAAAAGAGCGACGCATTCGCGGGGATTTCTGAAATTGTACAATTTTTTTATTGTACGATCAGACAAATTGAATGTGGAGTAAAGCAGACGTTTCCACCAAACCGTGGCAGAAAAAATAGCTTTTCAGAGCGGAACCACTGACGAATGAGGTACCAAGGTCTATAAATAGCTACATCAATTTCAAAGAGAGAAGGTTGGTCTGAAGAGACAACTTACAGAAAATATGGGGAGAAAGATGAGACAAGGCCGAAACGGAAGTTTTGAAGCCAGAAATTCATTCCCATTCTCGAAGAGAAGCTCTATGCAAAGATCACTTCTACCTGGAAAACAAGCCTGAGAAGGAAGTTCTCCACCACATTCCTCCCACACGCCGACAAGCACATTGTCTCTGATCGGGATCCGTGTCAAGACATTGACACGTTTTCCTTATTTGTTCTCACTTTCTATTCATCAACTGTGTTCATTTCTAATCTTTCATTCATTATCTATAACAAATGCTTTATCGTTATCTTTTAATATCATTATCATGTTCATCGTCATCTCTCTATTCTTCACCATACATTCATCATCCATTTCCTTCACCATGTGTAACTAATTCCCCAGGGTAAGGGGGAAGGATTAAGCGAGCAAGTTAATCCTTGTTGAAGAAATTAGTTGAGTTTAGCTAACACATGCTCAACGGCATCTTCAACCGTGAGAACAGAAGTGAAGATGTCAATCCACCTCTCGAAAGAATATTAGAAGAATGCGTTAACTAAAGCGAGAAGTATTTCTAGAGATGGAAACAACCTTGCGTTCACAACGTTCATCCCTGATTCATCATAGACATATGGGAATGATGCCGACCATTGAAAGGTGTAAGCCAAGGGAAAGTGGAACCTTAGTTGCGTCCTCAACAGGATTGACGAACTCGCGATGTCCTTTCCCCCAACCCATTCTCTTTCAGACACATTTCACAAGAACTGTCACCGCATTCCATTAGATCCTTGCACATCTTCACAGACAGCCTCTATTTGTTTATTTATTTATTTATCACCACATCTTATCTTATCACCGCAATTTATTTTATCATCGCCTTTTATTTTATCATCGCTTTTTATTTTATTATTGCATTTTAATTTTCCCAAAATCATTCATCATTATTTTGTTTCCGGTCGCATATTTCACATTAGTGTCGCATTGATCATCGCAATCCCCGTGTTCGACCTCAGATCATTCTGAGAAACTTGCGTTGGAATTATACTTAGTTCCAGCGCAAGAAAACTTGTGACACACACATACTACACGAATGCATATCAGCATCATTGCATACATCGTTTTAGAACGTAGTATGACATTTATTATCAAGAGCGCATACACACCATCCACACGTCATCATCCACTCCATCACCATCCATTTTCCATTTCTTCCATCATTTGCGGCGACATTACATTCGTTCCGTCCGCCGCAATTAAAATTCATTCAACAAGTATTTGCGCAAATTAAAATTCGATCGAACAAGTTTTTGGCGCCGTTGCCGGAGATTGGAAATTTTTAGTGCTAAATATTTTTGTGATATTTTGCAGGACAAATTTCTGTTGTACAGTCTGTTTACGTGAAGAGCAGGCTGACAGTGCATGAGTACTGGAACAGAACCAGAATTCGACGCCGACCCAGAAATCGAGAGAACTTTTCACAGAAGAGCACTTTAAAATCGTATTAGGAGTAGGAGAAATATGGCAAACAACAATAAAAGGCACGGGGGGAATCAGGGAATGAATCGGCCACCGCAAGACTCAGTCTTTCTGGCCGCTGACCACAACATTCCCATGAGGAATTATGTGGCACCTAATTTATACGACTTCTCTCTTGGTATCGCAAGGCCTACAGTAGATGAGAATGCCAGATTTGAAATTAAGCCGGTCATGCTCCAAATGATTCAGAATACGGGTCATTTTGGAGGTTTACAAGGAGATGACCCGCATGCACATCTGACCAGTTTTGTAGAGATGTGCTAACACATTTCTCCATCCTGGCGTGACTCCATAAGGCATAAAAATATATCCTTTCTGTATACACTTTCGAGAATGAAGCAAAGAGGTGGGCTCATTCCTTTGGAGCCAAATGAGTAAATTCATGGATCAGTTGGTTGAGAGGTTCATGAAGAAAAATTTTTCCCTCCCGTCGTCAACGCCAAGAAGAGACCTTGGGCGTGTTGTATTTTGAGCCAAACAGAAAAGGAGACTTTGAGCACCGCATGGGTGGATTTAGAAAGGTTGGTGAAAAAATTATCCGCATATCGGGATTCCCGATTGCGTTCTCACAGAGACTTTTTATAACGGCCTGGACAGAGTGAAAAAAGCAATTGTTGATGCCTCTCCAGACAATGGCTATAAATCAAGGAAATATCTCTCAGAGTGTAGCGCAAGCCAACGCGCTGACATAAGTGGCAGCAGTAAGCTGTATCCAATGCAGAGAGGGGCACTCGGTGGAAGTCTGCTCGTCAAATCCACAGTCAGTATACTCTATCCACAATAACCCATTCAGTAATACGTACAACCCAGGTTGGAGGAATCATCCCAACTTCAGTTGGGGAGGGAACAACATCTAGGGGGGCCAAAGAAATATACAGAACAATCATTCTGAGAATAGAGGCAATCCTCCGGTTTTTCATCATCAGAATCAAAGCAAGGGTAACTGTCAGAGTAGGCAACCGCATAACCAACCATTCTCATCTAACACCTAACACCTCATCCAATACCTCGTCCTTGGAACCACTGCTAAAACAATATATCAAAAAGAACGAGGCAATCATGCAATCGTAAGCTTCCCCCATTAGGAATTTGGAGTACAAGTCGGATAGCTTGCGACCGAACTTAAAAACAGAGCACCTGGTACGCTGCCTAGCAGCTCGGAAGCACCGAAACCAAGTGGAAAGGAACAATGTCAAACAGTGACATTGAAAAGCGGTAGAAAGGCGATTTCCGGCCAATAGTACTAGAATCAGTAGAACGACCAGAAGAAACAATCACCAACAATGACCACTCGATTACAAACAACAAAACCACCAATTTAGAAGCAACTACCACTACGCAGAATGAATTTTCACAGAACCCAAAATCAAAGTCATCGCAAACTCCAACTGTAAGAACATACGAAGAGAGGGACCTCAAAGAACATTTAAACGATCAAGAAGTATGGCGGGATCTTCCACCATTCCCATCTAAGTTGAAAAAGAAAGACGATAGTAAACAATTCAAGAGGTTTCTGGATGTTCTCTGACAGCTACATATCAACATTCCTCTAGTAGAAGCACTGGAACAGATGCCCAGCTATGTGAAGTTTCTCAAGGATATTCTCGCCAATAAGAGGAAGATCGGGAAAAATGAAACCGTCGCACTAACGTATGAGTGTAGTGCTGTCTTCCAGAACAACATCTTCAAGAAAATGAAAGTTCTAGGGAGCTTCACATTGCCATGCTCAATCGGGGGAAAGAAGTCGGAAATGCGCTCCGTGACTTAGGGGCAAGTATCAACCTGATGCCCTTATTAATCTTCAAGAAGTTAAACATCGGCAACGCAAAGCCCTCCACAATCACGTTGCAGTTGGCAGACGGATCAATAACGAATCAAGAGGGTAAGATAGAGGACGTACTTGTGCAAGTGGATAAATTCATTTTTCCAGTTGACTTTATTATACTGGATTACGAAGTTGACACTGAAGTGCCGATCATATTAGGTCGCCTGTTTCTCGCAACAGGGCGAGTGCTAATCGACGTACAAAAAGGAGAACTCACTATAAGGGTCGACAATTAGCAAGTGAAGTTCAACGTTCTCAATGCGTTGAAGTACCCAGATGATATGGAAAACTGCCAGTATCTTGAAGAACTGCAGGAAGATCAATGGCACGAGTTTCAGGAAGAATCGTAAGAAGAAGACTTTGAGGTTGGTGCAATGATGGAGGAGAATTACGCCGCAATATAGATTGACCCAAATTTTGAATCAATAAAGTTATCTGAACGATCAACACAGCGAACTAAACCATCTTTCGAAGAACCACCCGTGTTGGAGTTGAAGGCGCTACCAATGCACCTCAAATATGTTTATTTAGGAGGCAATGACACTCTACCAGTCATAATCTCTGCCTCACTGAGCAAAGAAAATGAGGAAGCACTTATTCAAGTTCTCAAAAAATATGCGAAGGCCATGGGATGGACCTTAGCGAACATTTGAGGGATCAGTCCCTCGTATTGCATGCACAAGATCCGTCTTGAAGAAGGGAAAACAGGATCCGTAGAGAGGCAGCGTCGTCTAAACCCTGTCGTGAGGGAGGTCGTCAAGAAATAAATTGTGAAGTGGCTTGATGCAGATGCCATTTACCTCATATCTGATAGCAGCTGGGTAAGCCCAGTGTAGTGTGTTCCAAACAAAGGGGGTATGACAGTCGTCTTCAACAACAAGAATGAATTAATTCCAACCAGAACAACTATGGGGTGGAGGATATGCATGGATTATCGCAAGCTCAATCTGGCCACGAACAAGGACCATTTTCCACTACCGATTATTGATCAAATGTTGGATCGGGCAGGGAATGAATTCTTTTTCTTCATTGACGGCTATTTAGGGTATATCCAGATCGCGATTGCGTCGGAAGATCAGGAGAAGACAACGTTCATGTGCCCTTTCGGTACATTTGCATTCCGTCGCATGCCATTTGGACTATGTAACGCACCAGCCACCTTCCAAAGGTGTCTGATGACCATCTTCTCAGATTTCCTGGAGGAGTCAGTCGAGGTGTTCATGGATGACTTTTTGGTTTTTGGCAACACTTATGAATCTTGTTTATTAAATCTACAAAAAATTTTCAAGAGATGCGTTGAAACAAATTTAATTTTGAACTGGGAGAAATGTCATTTCATGGTAGAAGAAGGAATAGTGCTAGGTCACAAGATATCAAAGGAAGGATTGGAATTGGACCAAGTAAAAATTGACGCAATATCCAATTTACCACCACCAACCAATGTGAAAACCCTTAGAAGTTTTCTAGGACATGTGGGGTTCTATCGAAGATTCATCCACAAATTTTCTCAAATCGCAAGACCCCTAAGTGCACTTATCGATATTGATCGTGAATATGATTTTAATGATGCATACGCTGTAGCATTCCACACGCTGAGAAATGCAGTCATCACCACACCAATTTTGGTTGTGCCCGACTGGACGCAACCGTTTGCGCTGATGTGTGGCGCAAGTGGATATGCAGTGGGCGTAGTCTTGAGCTAGCGAAAAGACAGAGTTTTGCATCCTATCTATTATGCCAGTAAGAAGCTGAATGATTCGCAAGAAAATTATACAACCACAGAAAAAGAAATGCTGCAATGGTGTTTTCGCTTTTAAAATTTCGAAAGTACCTGATTGAATCGAACGTGGTGGTGTATACGGATCACTCTGCAATCAAATACATCATGATGAAAAAGGACGCAAACCAAGACTGATTAGGTAGGTATTATTCTTACAAGAATTTGACCTAGAAATCAAAGACCGGAAGGGCACTGAGAACCAAGTGGCAGATCATTTATCACGATTAGAAAATTGTGAGGCTTAGAAGAGGGAGAAAGAGATTGAACAGAGATACCCCGACGAGCACCTTATGACGGTATGCATTAACGTCCCATGGTATGTACATATCGTAAATTTCATAGTTTGCGGTCAAGTACCTGAAGAATATTTATACCAGAAGAAGAAGAAGTTGAGACACGAGGTTAAGTTTTATTTTTGGGATGACCCATTCTTGTATTGACTCGAACCTGATCATATTCTGCGTCGATGCATTCCTGAGCACGAAACTAAACACATTTTAGAACTTTGTCATGAGTCCCCTTATGGAGGATATTTTGAGGGTAGCGGACCGCCGCAAAAGTTCTTCAGAGCGGCAATTTTTGGCCAACGCTATTCAAGGACGCCCAGGCCCATGTTGTGCAATGCGACAAGTGCCAGAGAACAGGGTACATGTCCAGAGGGGATGAAATTCCATTGACTTCGATATTAGAAATTGAACTGTTTGACGTATAGGGAATCGACTTCATAGGCCCACTTCTGCCTTCAGAGGGCCATCAATATATTTTGGTTGCAGTTGATTATGTTTCAAAGTAGGTTGAAGCCATTGCATGCACTAATAACGATGTGGCCACGGTGGCAAAATTTATCAAGGAAAACATCTTCGCGCGATATTGAACGCCACGTGCATTAATTAGCGATGAAGGCACGCATTTCATCAACCGCATCATCACCAACTTGTTGATCAAATTTAATGTCAACCATAGAGTTGCAACTGCTTATCACCCACAGACTAATGGGCAGGCAGAGATTTCTAACCGAGAGATCCAAACTCTGTCTCTTATACACATCTAGATGTGTATAAGTGGCGAATGAATGCCTACGAAAATGCCAAACTTTATAAAGAGCAAACCAAGAAATGGCATGACGACCGCATAAGCAAGAGGATGTTCTTCATGGGTCAACAGGTACTTTTATTTAACGCACGTTTGCGATTGTTTCCAGGAAAGTTGAAGTCCTGTTGGTTTGGGCAATTCTGCATCAAGACTATCTTTCCCCATGGCGCAGTGGAGTTAACAAACGAGGATGGAAACAACACATTCAAAGTCAATGGTCAATGAATTAAACCCTACTATGGGGGCAATGTGGAACGACGTAAGGAGACCATCGACTTAGGCAAGCAAGATTGATCGTTTGCGGGGATGCGTTTGCGGTAACATTGGAAATCCTTTTTAACCGCATCCATATCAACTATCTTTACTGCTTTATTTACCGCTTTACTTATCGTTTTATTATTGCTTTATTGAAATTATTTTATTGCTTTAGTGAATTAGTTTCCCTGCGTACTTGAATTTATTTCCATTTCAATCTCAGGTTGTGTTGATTTTAGTTTCCTGTTGAATGAGTATTTGACTGCGTTGACTTAATTTACTGTTGAATGAATGATGTAAGTGAACACCACAATGTCTTATCAATATGCTTTTGGGATAAGCATTGCGATGTTGGTGATACATAGTAATATACATTACACCCGTCCTCCGCAAATATGCATTATGTTGACGGATGTGTTGCATTGGTAGAAATACCTTGCGCCCATCCTCCAAAGTTGTGTTGCGTTGACGGATGTGTCGCACCAGTATATACATTATGCCCATCCTCCACAAATATGCACTGCAATGACGGATGTGTTGCGTTCACAACTAAACATTGTGCTCGTCCCATAAAAAATGATAAAATATTCATGGAGAGGGTAATCGAACGATCGTTTCAGCTCCCAAGGTGAATTATTGCATAGCAGACAAAAGGACGTCCTTTCCTGCTATGTCATAATGGGAGAGGCGCGACAGGCTTTCTGGATTACCAAAGCTGGCCAACGCACCGATTGCGTTGGGCCCATCAAGGCCCAACCTAAAAATCGCCCATCCTCAGTCCATTGGAGTTCACTTTCATTCTCTTCGCGAAAACCCTACCAAAATCTCTCTACGTACCTTGATCGCCATCCATACTTTCTTTCGAGAAAAGAAAATTTTCCAACTTCTTTCTCTTAACCGAACTCATGGCCGAAAAATCATCTCATTCCTCTTCCCAGCCATCATCCCTTTCCCATGTCCCTATCATCGTGCGGGAGGCAGCCTTTCTCTTCGCCCAGCCCAAGCCAACCCCGAGAATCGCCGGAATTCCAGGTGAAAACCTTCTGTAACTGCAACACCGTCCACCCACCATGAGGGGCCGAGCATGGAGAGTGCCCCCTGCCACTAGAGCTGAGTTGGCACTCCCAATACCTTCAACCGAAAGTGAGCTGAAAAGAAAAAACGACAAGGAGGTGTTCGGGAGTATTCTGAGCCATTTAGAGAAGGACAGGTAGTTNTCCCAATACCTTCAACCGAAAGTGAGCTGAAAAGAAAAAACGACAAGGAGGTGTTCGGGAGTATTCTGAGCCATTTAGAGAAGGACAGGTAGTTGTCGGAGGCTGGAGTAGTGAACCAACCCCTGCCAACAGAGAAGAAGTTAGCTTTAGCTTCGCGGAGGATGACCCTCACCATCTCGGATCCTAAGGAGACTGCCCCAACAGACTCCAATGAGGGACCCATAAGAGCTATTCTGGAGGATATGGAGGCGAAGAAGCGGACGGAGAAGTCTGAAGAAAAGGAGAAGAGAAAATTGGAAGAGAAACGGGCCGAGGAAGATGAAGTTGCCCGACTGGAGATAAAGAAGAAAGAAAAAAAGAGAAGCAAAAGAAAGCAACGAAGGCGAGAAGAGAAACGCCTAAGGAAAAAGGAAGAAAGGAGGAAAAGGGCAGAAAGTATGGATGTCGACGGAGAATCAACCACCGCAAGGGTGGAAGTAGGGGTGTCAACGCAAGTTAATCCATCAACGCAACAACAAGCTTCATGGCTGCAATCTAGACTAGTTACGTCAGACGATAAGGAAGATCCTGACATCTCCTATTTAATACGGCGTCGTAAGGAGAATGCGCCGCAAGGGTCCACAAGAGACCCAACAATTTATCAACGCATAGAGAAGAAGAAGGAAAAAAAGAAATGAGAGAAGAAGAGGAGGCGGAGAAGAAAGCAAAGGAGGAAAAAAAGTTACGCCGCAAGGCAAATATTCAGTGTATCAGAGAGCGAAAAAGAAAGGAAGTGGAAGAGTGGGAAAAGGAAAAACAAAAGCATCGCAAGGCGCAGGAACGCATCCAAAGACAAAAATCTCACCTTGCGTCCGCTCAGGAAAAAGACAAAGCAAAGGTGGAAAGCAGCGAGCTAGCGCCAGCCAGGAGGCACCCAATTACCAAGAAAGAAAATGATGATTTATGGATGGAAATGGGTTTCTTTCCTGCACCGGCGCCACTACCAGATCTTATCATCAGCATTATGGTGGAGCATGGGTGGGAATCTTTCTGCCAATGCCCATCCATTGTCATCCCATCGGTAGTGAGGGTCTTTTACCATGGTCAGCTCCACGACACTGAAGATGCAGTGATCGTCGATGGGAGGGTAGTGTCATTCAACATAGAGAACATCAATCAACTCATTAGTTGAAGAATTTCTCGGAATTACCGGGTAACAAATTGATTGATGATCCTACCGAAGAAGATATAGAGGATGCACTGAACGTATTAACGAAACCAGGCACCAAGTGAATGGTGTCCTTAACCGGTATAAAAAACCTCGCCTCCAACCGACTGCTACCTGAAGCGTGCCTTTGGGTCTACTTGGTGAAGAGATGGCTCATCTCAACATTGCATGATAAAACCATTTCAAGGGATAGAGTCATGGCCGCATATTGCATTGCACGCGACATTTCGATTGATGTGGGCCAGCTTCTTGCGAAGTAAATTCGAGGTTATGTTGGCCGCGTGAGAGGCCAATACTTCTTTCCATGGACAGTTTCGAGCCTATGCCTATCTGTGGGCACGGGCCAGCTTCTCAAGGATTCGTCGTATTGCCCCAAGCCTCCACCGAAACGGCCCCTCATCGATTTGAATGTACCGCAACCACCAAGACTCAAGAAATGGCGCCGCAATGACAAAGGGAAGGAAATCATCCAAGGAAGTTCATCGCATTAGCAATCCAATTTACCCTTGGACCCCTTACCCTTTGTCATCCGTTCACCAAGCCCTACAATAAATGAACCCCTTTCCCCTCTTCTCGAACAATTTACCAATATCTTCGTTGCACCCGACTCCAACCCTGCATCACCAGTAGCTTCCACCCTCCATCCATCTCCACCTCACTTTCCCTGCAAACATCGTCGCATGTTGATGACCCACACGGTTTGGGAGCAGGCCCTTCCGCTTAGCCCCAAACCAATGCTGGTGAGACATCTACGGCGCAACCCTCCACCGCATCCCTAGCTGCTGCCCTAAAAAACACGTGGGGCTGTTTGTCTCAAGAGCTATCCTTCTTCCGCCATTCATTGATGGAGTTATGAGAGAGAAACGCAGAGCTACGTTAGGCAATGGTCAACATTCAACGCAACATTTTTACCCTTCGCCTGAATCAAAGAGAGATGGTCGAATGCAACCACGAATACTTCAATTTCTTGACCGCATATTTGCATGGTCTCGTGGTGCCTCAAGATCTACAGTAGCCTCTGTTCTTTCAAGAAGCGCCGCAAAGGGCTCCTCTGCAACGCCCTCCTCACTAAGAGCCCACATCGCAAAGTTAAATTTGGGGGCGTATCACCTTCTCCTTCACAATTTTGAATTCTTTTTGTAGTCATTCAAATTTTTTTTTATAGATAGCTATACCTTTGTATTCTTCTATACATGCTTACAATTTTGTGTTTGCGATCATTATAATTCTTTGTGTACTTAGACAATTTTTATATAATTGAGTGATTATTCTTTCCTTATGTTGTGGCATCTTTATTTATATCATCCTTTGTCAATTTATTGTGGTAATTCCTTTCTTTTCGGTTGCGTTGTTTATTTGCGCTATCATGACGAGCATTATGCGTAACCTTAGCGCAATTTCTTTATATATTGCATTTTCTGCCTAACATTTAGACAATTCATCGCAATAGCTCTACTTTACCTTCTTTATTACAAGACTTTGCTCAAACCTTATTTTCAAAATTTTGACTAAGTGTTTTGTCTTTTCTGTCCAAAATAACACAATGAAGACCTTGCGACTCTCTAAATTTGAGGGTGGGAAAGGTCTGAGTAGATGCGATCAAGCGGATGCGTTCATATTAGGCAAATACGTTCATCTTCAAAAATGAAAAAAAAAAACCCACTGTCAACGCAAGGGAAAATCCCAACCTGATAAGAATTAAGTTGTGAAAGGAACCTGCTTGTAGTTAGATGTTCGCATGACACCCGAGGGAGCAAGCCAAAACGAAGGTAAGTTACCAGGATCGACGCAATACAAAAATAAAAATAAGAATAAAAGAGACAACTCCACTGACCTGCTAAAGTTAAAACTTGGCTAAGGATAAAGAGTTGAGTTGAGCTAGGTACACAACCGAAGTTGCATGCTCGCATGACACCCATGGGAGCAAGCCAAATTGAGGGGTATAACCATGACAACGCTCCTACTAGAAAGACGTAAACCAGGCCACCGCATAAAAGGCGCACTTCGTTGTTTTTATAAGAATAGGAAAAACATTTTCAAACAAGAAGAAGAGATGAGCGAGGTTTGTCTTAGGTAAGAATAAAGTAGAGCATGCTGAACAAGTGGTTACTCGGCAGTAGTCGATCTGACGCAAAGTTAGGATTAGAAATTTTGAGCTGAATTGCTTAGCCAGAGGATATGCACTTGAAATGACAAGCATTATATCCAATATTTGGGGTGTGTGATAACTTGTTAGAAATACAAGTTATTTATACCATCTTATTTAGCAATTATGCGGCAAAAAAGAAGGAAAAAGTTGTAAAGTGTCATTAGAGCACACCGCTAATCCTTCACCGAGCAACGCATCGCTCGAGGACAAAAAAGTGCAACGCATTCATACTGCATGTGACGGTCAATTCGAGAACAAAAAAGAGCAACGCAAATGTGCAGCGCATGCGACGATCGATCATGGATGGAAAGATCAATGCATTTGTACTGATGCATCTGATCGATCCTGGATAAAAAGGATCACTGCATTTGCACCGCATGCGGCGATCGCATCGTAGATGAAAAAAGTGACGCATTGCGGGGATTTCTGAAATTGTATAAACTTTCTATTGTACGATCTGACCAATTGAATGTGGAGTAGATGCGGACGTTTCCACCAAGCCGTGGCAGAAATAAGCGACTTTCAGAGCTGGACCAACCGTAATGAGGTACTAAGGTCTATAATAGCTACATCAATTTCAAAGAGAGGAGGTTGGTCTGAAGAGAAAACTTACAAAAAATCTGGGGAGAAAGACGAGACAAGACCGAAAGGGAAATCTCGGGAGCAAGAAATTCATTCCCATTCTCGAAGAGAAGCTCTGTGCAAAGATCACTTCTACTTGAAAAACAAGCCTGAGAAGGAAGTTCTCCACCACATTCCTCCCACACGCCGGCAAGCACATCGTCTCCGATCGGGATTCGTGTCAAGACATTGACACGCTTTCCTTATTTGTTCTCACTTTCTATTCATCAACTGTGTTCATTTCTATTTTTTCATTCATTATCTTGTAACAAACGCTTTATCGCTATCTTTTAATATCATTATCATGTTCATCGTCATCTCTCTGTTCTTCACCATACATTCATCATCCATTTCTTTCACCAGGTGTAACTAATTCCCCAGGGTAAGGGGGAAGGATTAAGCGAGTAAGTTAATCCTTATTGAAAAAATTAGCTGAGTTTAACTAATGCATACTCAACGACATCTTCACCTGTGAGAGCAGAAGTGAAGATGTCAATCTATCTATCGAAAGAAGGTTGGAAGAATGCGTTAACTAAAGCGAGAAGTATTTCTAGAAATGAAAACAACCTTGCATTCACAATGTTCATCCCTGATTCACCATAGACATATAGGAATGCGGCCGATCACTGAAAGGTGTAAGCCAAGGAAAAGTGGAACCTTGTCACCGCATTCCATCAGATCCTTGTACATCTTCACAGACAGCCTCTATTTGTTTATTTATTTATTTATTTATCACCGCATCTTATTTTATCACCGTAATTTATTTTATCATCGCTTTTTATTTCATCATCGCATTTTATTTTATCATCGCATTTTATTTTATTATCGCATTTTACTTTTCCCAAAAAAATTCATTATTATTTTGTTTCTGGCCGCATATATCACATTAGTGTAGCTTGATCATCAAAATCCCCGTGTTCGACCTCAGATCACTCTGAAAAACTTGCGTTGGAATTATACTTGGTTCCAGCACAAGAAAACTTATGACACGCGTATACTACACGAACGTATACTACGAATGCATATGAGCATCATCGCATACATCGTTTTAGAATGTAGTATCGCATTTATTATCGAGAACGCATACACATCATCTACATGTCATCATCCATTTCATCACCATCCATTTTCCATTTCTTCCATCCTTTGCGACGACATTACATTCGTTCCATCCGCCGCAATTAAAATTCATTCAACAAGTTTTTGCATAAATTAAAATTCGATCGAACAAATTTCATCATATGTTTCCTCATGAAGAAAAAGAAAAATGTTTAAATATAATTATTTTCAAATTCATGTATTTAATGAAATAAATGGATCCAAGTCACAATAACTTACTTTATATATGGTTGCACATCAATTGTATTCTCTAAGACATATCGATGAACTGGGTATAAGAGATCTCGTTCAGGTATGTAAGGAACTCCACTTGATAATGGTCTACCAATTTTTGAATTGCCTGGATTGTCTCTTAACTTTTGACACCCAAATTCAATAGGATCTACTCCACATAAAAAATCCAAACAAAATTCAACTCTAATATATAACTTTCAGTAATACAACCTTCTGGATGATGCCTATTCCTCACAGAGTTTTTAATCACTTTCATGAATCTTTCAAAGGGATACATCCATCGCAAATATATAGGCTCACAAAGTTTGACTTCTCTAACAATGTGTACTGTGAGATGCACTATTATTGTGAAGAATGGGGGAGGAAAATACTTCTCTAATAAATATAATGTAATCATAATGTCTTCTTGCAGCTTCTTTAATTGTATAACATTTAGGGCTTTGTTACATGTAGAATTGAAAAAAAATACACAGGCGAGTTATTGCATATTGAACATATTTTGGTAGCACAGATCTGATGGCAATAGGGAGCAATTGTTGTAAGAGCACATGACAATCATGAGATTTTAGACCATTAAGTTTTAAATCTTCTACTGACACGAGATTTCTAACATTGGAGGAGTAATCCTCAGGAACCTTCATTTCTGATATCGTCTTCAAAACACAACATTTTTCTTCTCTAGTAAGAGTATAACAAGCAGGGGAAATGATATTTTTTTTATCTCCATTAATAGGTGTAAGCTCTAGTCGAATTTTTAAATCAACTAAATCACGTCTAACATTCAATCCGTCTTTTGGTTATCCAGAATATCAAGAAGTGTACCTATGATATTCATGCAAACATTTTTCTCAATATGCATCACATCTAAGCAATGTCTAACATGGAGATATTTCCAATAAGGGAGTTGGAAAAAAGCAAACATCCTATTCCAACAACCTTTGGTACTTCCTTCGGTGATATTTCTTTTGTTCTTTTTTTTTTCTCTTTGAAAATCAAAATCTTTAGTTTTTTTCAAATTCAACCTCCCCATACAAAGGTTCTAGAATACTTCCAAGTTCTTTATGATCATTAAATGATTTCTTTTGACATCGAAAAGAATGATTTTGTGCTAAAAATTATCGATGGCCAAGATATGCCGTTTTTCCCATGAATGAAACTATATTATCTCCACAAATTGGACATGCCTTATAACCTTTGACACTACATTCACTAAGGTTTCCATATGCTGGAAAATCATTGATCGTCCACTATAGATCTATTCTTAAGTTGAATAGTTCCTTTTGATAAGCATCATAACATTGAACACTACTTTCCCACAGAAGTTTTAAATCATCAATCAATGGCTCTAGGTATATTCCAATGTCATACATTGGTTGTTTTGGACCTTAAATCAATATTGATAACATCATAAACTTTTTTTTTTCACACACAACCATGGAGGAAGATTATAAATGACCATCACAACTGGCCAACAACTATACTTAGAGCATATATCACTATGTGGATTTATTCCATCTGCTGACAATGCTAAACGAAGATTCCTAGGTTCAGAACTAAAGTCCGACCACATGGTGTCATCTAATTCCAAGCTGAGGAATCTGTAGGGTGACGTAATATATCATTCATTTCTCTCTCATTAGCATGCAAAGTCAGGTTTTTAGCACATTCAACACTTCTAAACATCCATTGAAAATGTGGTATAGGAGGAAAATATCACATTATTTTGGCAGGGATTTTCTTCTTCTTATTTGTGTCTTTACCATATTTCCACCTTGACTCACTACATTCAAGACACACAATTACATTGCCATATTCCTTTCATTACAAGAAAAAATCATTAGGGCGTGCATGTATCTTTTCATATTCCATTCATACTGCACCTAATGCTTTCTTTGCTTCATACATTGATGTAGGTAGGTCATTAGTAGAATGAAAGATATCCTTTAATGCTTTTAGTGGTTCTGAGAAACTAATGTCACTCTATCCATATCTAACTTTTAAGTTATACAACTTCACTAATACAGACAACTTGGTAAATGTTTTGCATCCTTCATACAATGGCTTATCAGCACATTAAGCAACTTTTTGAATCCATTGAGATATTTTGAAAATTACTCATGAGTAATTTCAACCATTTCTTTTATATTTCCAACATCATTCTCTTGATACCAACACTCAGGGGATTTTCAATGCAAGGATGAACTAGGAAGTTCCTCATCATGCCAAAACCAAATCTTATAACTTTCATCAATCCCATTAAAATATAAATTGGTAAAGACATATCATTGCTATTATGTCTTTGACAATTTTCACATTTCAAACAAGGACAACGTATAGTAGTATTATTTTTATTGGAAAAATCTAAATTTGATGAAGTTTTCCACACCCAACTCAAATTCTTTAGATAATCTACTCTCTGTCATCCATGATTTATCCAAAAAATTATAATCTATAATAAGTTAATCATGGAACGACAAAAAATTATTGCAATAATTCAAATTAGATAACTCATACAACTTATAAAATTTGTGTGGAATTGATATTTATAGATAACTTAAGAATCTTTATTCGCAGAAGGTGATTGAAGAAATTATTTTTTCTAACCTCACAAATTATATAAAATAAAACAACGATTTAATATAAAATCCTCTTTTGTTAACTAAACACATGAAAATAAAAATCCATACAACCAAGTAGATCAGCAAAAATAACATCCAAAACATAAACAATCCACCAAAATTTGGTCCAAATAATCAAACATTATTATTCCAATAGAATCATAAAACCCATAAAACCAAGCAGATCAGAAAAATATCGGCAATAATAATAATAAACAACCAATCTAATCTAATAACAACACTCCAACCAAACTCAAAAGTCCAAACTGCATCCTCAAACTAAAAAAAAAAAACGTCACATAACAAATATATACACATTTCAATTATAAAAAAAATACACATAACAAAAATGCAAATGAAAGTTCTAAACTTAGTTTTTTAATTTAAAAAAATATATAAAAAAACTTACTCATAGACGATGAAGAACCCTAAACGGCAGTGGACGACGAAGAACCCTATACGACAGCGGATGATCCGTCGAATGACAAAAACCCCAGCAGCACCACGGACGGACGATATCGGATTCGCACGGCCAAGCTTGGACGACGGACGACCTTTCGCACGACCAGGGTTTGGGGTTGGAGAGAAATGCGACGACTGGAGAAAATGAAATGATAAATTTAGGGCTTTTCACTAAAGTAAGAAAAATAAATTATTAGGCAATTATTTTTTTATATTTTACTTACCATGAAAAAAAATTCAAGTAAGAGCTTCTTCACGTGTCAAGTAAGATCTTATATTACTTACACGAAAATCGTATAAAGTAAAGGTTCGCGTGAAAATATCCAAAATATTTCATCAATCTCCGTTTTTTTAACCCTTTTACTTGACTTTTTTTGTCCAAAACCATATTACTTTAGAAGTGTCAAGTAATGTAGATTTTTTAGAAGTGGATATTTGTAATAGATAGTAAAATAAGGAAAAAAAATTAAAATATATCACGTCTTTGAAATATTTGCAAATATGGAAGCTCCATTGTCTTGTCTTGTTGCAAATACTTTTTTTTATTTCCTTTTTTCGATTTTTACTTCTTCCTTTCTGCCTTTCTTATTATTTTTATTATTTTATTTTCTTCCTCCAGTTTTGTTTATTCCCTTTCTTTTTTTTCCCTTTTCCTTTCTCCCGTTTTTTCTTCTTTTTTTTTTAATTTATTTTCTTTCCTTCTTCTTCCTTTTTTATTTTCTTTCATTTCTCCAGTTTTTGCTTCTTTTCTTTCTTTCTTTCCTTTTACCAATTTTTGCTTCTTCCTTTTTTTTAAAAAAAAAAAAAATTTATTTTGTTTTTGCTTCTTCCCTTTCATTTTTTTCTTTTCTTTTCTTTCCTTTCTCCAACTTTTGCGTCTTCCCTTTCTTATTTTTTTATTTTCTTTTCTTTATCCAATTTTGATTCCGGGTCTTGAACATAGTGGTCACAGTTTCTTTTTGGAAGAGAGGACTCAGTCATAGTAGGACTATGACTTATATTCATTAGAGAAAATAGTAGTAGTTACGGAGTTAGATGTACCTATAGGGGCATAACGGTTATTGGCTCAGCTGTACTTACGAGTGCTGTGAAGGGTTATCGCACTGTTGATTGGTTGATATGGACACATAATATATCTATGGTAAGGAGAATTCAACTATCGGTGTTTAGTAGAGTGTCTGGCAGTTAATGGATGGTGGGTCCCATGACTAAAGGGTTTAGTCAGTTGTTCATGTACCATTGGAGCTTAGAGCTACATGTCCATAAAGTTCCCTTGGTAGCTCAATGGATTCAAGTTGAGAATCAGTTCTTGGGGTAGGTTTGAAATGTTCAAATTGACAAGAGAAAATTCGATTATATATATGATATGATTGGTATGACGTATGAGATACATCAAGTGGAGGATTAATGTAAATGAGATTTACATTATGTACCATGAAATAGAAAAAGAGCTATGGTTTCTATGTTTTATGAGATGAAAATTAAAACTATAGGTTATAAATATACTATGGTAAGTTGGTTGTCATATATATTTATAATGATATTAATTATTGGACAATTATCTTTTTTTCTCTAATTACCAATTGAGTAGGAGGTTATTGGTTGCCTCATGGTAACTGTGAGATAAAAGGAAAAATGTTTTCCTAAATTTAGTAGATTTGCTAAAGTTGTTGAAAGAGTTTCCATTCTTGGATTTACTCACGGTTGGCTGTCAAGTGGATTAAATTCACTAAACGATAGCTGAAGAGAGACTAAACAATCGTGGAATGACACTACATGATAGTTCATTCAACTGGCCATTAATTAAATAATCACGGAGCTTTTGCTAAACGATCGCATAACATTTGTTAAATGATTGGGCATCGTCTATACGATAGACCTCTGTCATCTCCCATTTGCTCAATCGTTTACACGATTGTTCTTCCTTTGGTCTCGTCCTCTAACCATGTCCACATAGAGTCCACACTTCTAGATTCTCACACAAAGAATACCAAGGTAGCCATTGTGGTGGTGTCGTACTCAATTCGACATAGTTCGAAGTTTGTGGAGGTCGTTCATTGAGTTTGCGGTGTTCGTGTGGTGATCGCTGTGATCGTGTTGTGTTGCGGTCGAAGTGTTCGAGCGTTCATGATTGTTGTCTTACTAGTTGAACGAGCGTTTGTGATCAAGGGAGATTGAAGATGAATCTTGAAAGGTATGAATAATTCTATCCCTTGATCTTCTGTTAAGCATGTTTTAATTTCGTTTTATGTATGACTGGTTAGTTTCTGTTTGTTGATTGTAATTGTGTATGTTCAAATATGAATGGAATTTGGAACGATCATTCCGCTGCTCATGGAAATTCTCATGTATGATATCCTTCAATTGGTATTAAAGCCAGGTTCTTCTGATATTCCAAATTTCACTTCTATGTTGAACTTCTTTTACAGTCGTGGTGGGTTTTCTACATTTTCGTTTAATTGTTAAATGCGTTTGTGGATGGTATTGATGAATGTTTACGTGTTTAATTGCCTCTGTTTAAAGCTTTCTTTAAATTATAAAGTGTTAATTTGTAAGATGTTTTTTTGGCATAATTAACATGCTATCGAGTTTGTATTTTAAAGTGTTTGAGTTTTTCGAGTCGTTCGTGGTAAAGTTTCGAAGCATAGAGATGTGGTTCTCAGCAAAGAAGAAAACCAAAGTCGTGTCATGTAGCCTCAGGTAAACGATCGTTGGGATTTGGCTAAATGATCATGTATATTTTTCTATGCAATCGTGTAGTATTTACTAAACAATGCTAAACGATGGGGTAAAGTGTATGCTCTATTGCGAAGCATTGGTTGCCCGATCGCGTAGACGCTGGAGGTAAACGATCGTGTAGTTAGCATGCTCATCGCAAAGTCACTACCTACACGATCACGTGGTAGATGATATTTAAGTGCTTACTCAGTGATCGTTTAGACAATGATGCTTCATCGCATCGTTATCGTTTAGACGATCGTATAAGGCTTGTGTTGCGAAGCGCAGTGCACGATTGCGTACCTCGTGCTTCCTCGTGTAGTAAAAGGTGCACGATCATTACTAAACGATAATTTAGCTCTGGAAGCGTAGGTAAAGCATTTGCTCTTACGTGTAGACGATCGCGTTGGAGTTGTTGGGATGATGCCCTAAACTCTCGTGTCCTGTAGTTTGTAAACAAAGTTTTGTACGAACACTTGTAATGTATAATATATGATATTTTCTTCATTACTTGTCTTTGAACATTGGATGTTTTACTTGCTTTACCAAAAACCAATAAACTAAAATCCATGATTGACATTATATTACTTAAGCATATATGTGGAGACATACAGGTGGATCATGTCTTAAGTGATAACCAAAAATGGTCTGTAGTATATGGATATAGGAGGGAAACTTTATCCTGGTAACGCTACCGATGCGGCCGCTCTGTAGAATAGTTACAAGTGTTGTGACTTGTTACAGATGGTCTGATACCGATCATTCGTGTGGGGACATGCGAGCGAGGGCGTTCTACACAAAGAGTTTGTATAAAACCTGACCACAAAGTGTTAACGTCTCGTTATATAACGTTATTCATGATAGAGACTTCACTTCACTAGAATGACCGTAGGTAATATGACCTCAATCCTGAGTGAGTTGGGAACTTCTGCCTTTGAAGGGCGATCCTTTGATTTGTATGGGTGCGCTGGCCAGTTCACCGACTCAAACCTACCACTTTGGGGATTCGTCTGATTTGGGAGCTAGGAACTCAGCTACACAAGATGTAATTTACTCTTTCCCCGAAGTAGGAGTAAGTAGATAGATTACTCCTTTAAGGGCTGATCCTAGGGCTTGAACGATGTGGCACCACACACCTTCTCATGGTTGGAGAGGTGTCCACACATAGTAGGACTATGTTGTATTATTCATTAGAGGGATCAGTGGTACTTAAGAAATTAGATGTAACTACAGGGGTAAAACAGTAAATTGGCCCAGCTACACTTATGAGCATCTGTGAAGGGTTATCGTATTGTTGATTCGTTATATCCGATCAACATATAAATATATATGTGGTAAAGAGAGTTCAGTTGTCGATCTTTAGTGGAATGCCTGGTAGTTAACAGATGGTGGATCTCGTGGCTAAAGAGTTTAGTCAACTATTCACGTACCGTTGGAGCTTCGAGCCTTAGGTTCATAAGATCCCCTTGGTAGTTCAATGGATTCAAGTTGAGAATCAACTTTTGGGTCAGTTTGAAATGTTCAAATTGACAAGAGGGAGTTTGATTATATAAGATATGATTGAACTGGTTAATTATATATGATATGATTGACTTTATATATGAGATATATTAATTGGAGGAAAATGAATATAAATATGATTTATATCTAGTGGAGAAGAAAACATTATGGTTTATATGTGATATTAAACTATAGGTTAAAAAATATATTTATTATTTTAATTTGACAATTATGGGATAATTGTGCACGCCGTTTTCTCCGTAACCGTGTGTTAGTTGGAAATTTCAATCAGTTTTCGTAACTGAAGAATAAACTGAAAATCAATTTTATTTTGCAGAAGATCACATAATTTGCTCAAGCAAAAGTGTATATTGCCCATCGCTTAGTAAACTGAGAGACTATGCGATAGCTCAAATTTACTACACGATCATATACACGTGTGTGCATCTTTCTAAACAATCGCCTACGTTTTACTAAACGATCGTCTACACGATCGCAGACTGTTTACTAGACGGTAGTATACCTTCATCTAAATGATCAAGCACTGTCTATACAATAGACCTTGCCCTTCTCCAACTTGCTTGGTAATGCTACATGATCTTCATATCCTCCTCCTCTCTACAAAATTCTAACATATCTCACTCTTTGGATTCTCACACCGAGAATACCGAGGGTTCCAAGTGGTAGTGTCATCCCCATCTTTGTTTTGTTCATGTGGAGACCGTTCATGAGTAGACGATCGAGTGTTAGTGAATGATTGTTTGACGGTCCAGCGAGAGCGAGCGCAATCCCTTGGAAAGAACGAGATTTGCTATGGAGAAAGGTTCTTCAACTAGTACGTATCTCTTCTCTTTGTTGTTTTTTTTGTTCTAAGCATGCCGGTAATTTTGTAGTAAGATGCATATCTGTCTGTTTGAATGTAAATGTGGTAATTCTGTCACAATGTCTTTGGAATGATCCGCTTCCACTCAGAGGTACTCTTGTATAAAAGTTCCTTCAGGAGTTTGGTACACGATCAGTGGAGACGCAGACTTCGACTGGATAGTTCAAGACCCGGTTCGCCTGTGTGAACCAGAGACTCTTTGCATTTGTAATAGTTAGCTTTAGTTTTTGAGGATTTGAAGCAATTTTAACCGATTCATCAACTTTTGTTTAATATACATGAGATGTATGTGGTTTATATGGCATAATGTATGACATATAGATTTGAAACCCACTTTAGGTTGTGCAATTATTAATGCATCATGTATTATAAGTGTTATAATATGACATGATGAAATTACATGAGAGCATGTGCATGCATGATGAAATATAAGAGTTATATTTATGCATGCAGTAAGCATATTCATGCATCATCTTTATATTATAAGCGTTATAGTATAAGGGTGTATGGAAGCATATTTTTCTTGGTTCGTTGCTTGTTTGTATTAGAGTTATATAAAAAGGTAGCAATGAATGAACAATACATGAAGCATGACACTTAGGCTGTTTATAAAAGTTATGAATGCCTTGTATGTGTTTCCTTTGCATTGTGAATGGTTTTGGTTGTTTCTATTATAAGCATTATAATAGAAATTAGAACTAAAATCGATAAGAAAGAGTTGTGTGCGAACTTAGGGTGAACTGATGTTTTAAAAGGGTTTTAAAATTGGATTGAGATAAACCTAAGTTCAAGGTTCTAATAGGATTAGCAACCTAGTTTAATCTTTTTAAATCGGTTTAATAGGATTAAATTGATTCGAATAAAAGAATAAAATTGTATTAAATCTATCTATAAGGGACCTTTTGTCTAAGGCGGGTTCTGTCTACACTGGGGTACTTAAGCAGACAGAAACGGAATACCCCTACTTGCGAACCTACCTGGAAAGGTGAATTAGATAGATTTTTTGCAAGCATGCGACAGTTGGTCAAAGACTCCGTTAAAGAGTTTAATGGATGATGATCAAAAGCTGTTAGACTCTCCAAGGTAAAATGTACTCTTGGACAAACCTAAAAAGTCACTTAGTGAAAATTCTTAGCCATGTTTTTTTTAAGTAAACTAAACCATAGGTTATAAAATACTCAGTGGAAGGAATAGATGTAATCTGATATGTCAATGATTCCACTCACGTTTCTCCCTGATTGTTTCACGCCGAGAGATTTATGCTTGGCCTCATGGTTCCCTGGGAGCATCCCCCTTCGGATGGTGTTTACACGAGTCAATATCAAGGTGGATGGAGAGAGTGTTTATAGTAAGTGAATGAAAAGTATGTGTCAACATATCCTATAGTCTCCATCATTGGTTTGCACTATGAGATCATTCTGTACTCCCTCGTGGCGCCCTAGAAGTGTCCCCCTTCGAATGGGTTCTGTGCAATTGGTCAAGATCAAGGTGAACTCCAGAAATAGATAGGGTCGCTTGAGTTTTTTCCCCAATCGTATTTTTTCCCTTTGGATTGGCTGCTTAGGGCGGAACTCTAGGGCCTAAAATGGCTGGTCTATGTACTTCAATAAAGTCTGAGAGCTTGTGGATCCACCTAATGGGGTAAGACCTATAGGGTGTAAGTGGATCTATAAACGAAAGCGAGATGTAGACGGAAAGATGCAAACCTTTAAGACTAGACTCATGATAAAGGGTTATATCCAGGTTGAGGGAGTTGACTATAAGGAAACTTTCTCACCTGTTGTCATGCTAAAGTCTATCAGGATACTCCTATCCATAGCCATATTTTATGATTATGAGATATGGAAAATGGACGTTAAGACTGCCTTTCTTAATGGTAATCTTGAGGAGACCATCTACGTGGCTCAACCAGAGGAGTTCGTAGTTTCAGATCAAAATCAAAAAGTTTGCAAGCTTAATAGGTCCATTTATGGGCTGAAACAAGCATCTCGATCATGGAACATTAGATTTGACAGTGCGGTCAAGTTGTTTGACTTTGATTAGAATGTTGATGTGCCTTGTCTTTACAAGAAGATCATCAACAACTCAGTAGCTTTCCTGGTACTGTATGTGGATGATATCCTACCCATTGGGAATGATGTAGGATTTGTGACCGACGTTAAAACGTGGCTAGCTGTCCAATTCTAAATGAAAGATTTGGGTGAGGCATAGTACGTTCTAAGGATCCTGATTATTCGATATCGTAAGAACAAGAGGTTAGTCTTGTGTCAGGCATCGTACATCGATCAAATATTGATCAGGTACAAGATGCAAGATACCAAAAGGGGTTTGTTACCCTTCAGGGATGGAATCATTTTATCTAAGGATCAATGTCCTAAGACACTTCAAAAGGTTGAGGAGATAAGACGGATTCCTTATGATTCAGCTGTTGGAAGCTTAATGTATGCAATGTTGTGTACCAGACCTAACATTTTCTATGCAGTAGGGATTGTCTGTCGTTATCAGTCTGCGGTCAAGATGATCTTTGAGTATCTTCAGAGAACGAGAGAGTACATGCTCGTGTATGGAGATAAGGATCTAATCCTTATAGGATACACAGACTCTGACTTTCAGACTGATATAGATTCTTGTAAATCGACATCGGGGTCAGTGTTCACTTTGAATAGAGAGGCTGTACTATGGTGAAGCATCAAGGAATGATGCATCGCATATTCCACTATGGAAGCCGAATACGTAGCCGTTTGTGAAACAGCTAAGAAGGTTGTTTGGCTGAGGAAATTCCTTGTAGATTTGGAAGTTGTTCCAAATATGGATTTGCCGATCACTTTTTATTGTGATAACAATGGGGCTGTGGGAAATTCGAAGGAGCCTCAGAGTCATCGTCGAGGCAAACATATCAAATGAAAATACCACTTGATTAGGGAGATTGTGCATCACGGTGATGTGATAGTCACGAAGATCGCGTCGGAGCATAACGTTGTTAATCCATTTACAAAGGCTCTTACGGCTAAAGTGTTTGAGGGTCACTTGGAGAGTCTGGGTCTGCGAGACATGTGGCATCTTGTCTAGGGCATGTGGGAGATGATACTGGGATATGCCCTAGTTTATTGTATATTGTACTTCTATTTATCTTGTATTGTACGTTAGTTTCCCAAGGCATTAGGACAAGTGGGAGATTTTTGGGATTGGTGTCCTAATTCTCCTGAAGTCTCATAGTTTGTAATCTATACAAATTATTATGAATAAAATAAGAGTTATTTTATTTGACATTTATTCATATCCAATAAATAAAGCTCCATGGTTATTGTATGTAAACTTAAGTATGTATATGAGATATACAAGTGGATCATGCCTTAAGTGATAAACTAAATAGGTCTGTAGTATAAGGATTAAGGAGGGATATCTTATCTTGGTGACACTACAGATACGACCCTTTTTTTTAGGTTTGCAAGTGTTGTAAACTACTAGAGATGGTAGATCCTGACCATTCATGTGGAGACATGTGAGCGGAGGTGTCATATACAAAGAGTTTGTATAAGACCGAACCACGAGATGACTAGTCTTTGTACATAACGCCATTGATACTGGAGACTTACATCTCATCTAAACGACCATAGGTGACATGACCTCAATCCTGAGTATTTTGGGAACTTCTACCTTTGAGGGCAATCATTTGATTAGTATGGGTGAGATTGGCCAGATTGCCAACTCAACATGCCTACCTTTTTGGGACTTGTCTAATTTGAGAGTTGGGAACTCAGTTACACAAGATGAAATTCACTCCTTCTCCGAAGCAGGGGTGAGTAGATAGATAGCACCCTTAAGGGCTGATTCCGGGTCTTGAACATAGTGGTCACAGTTTCTCTTTGGAAGAGAAGACTCGGCCACAGTAGGACTATGACTTATGTTCATTAGAGGGATTATTGGCACTTAAGGAGTTAGATGTAACTACATGGGCATAACGGTTATTGGCCCAACTGTACTTATGAGTGATCTGTGAAGGGTTATCACACTGTTAATTGGTTGATATGGACACATAATATATCTGTGTTAAGGAGAGTTCAACTGTCTGTCTTTAGTGGAGTGTTTGGCAGTTAACGGATGGTAGATCCCATGACTAAAGAGTTTAGTCAGTTATTCATGTACCATTAGGGCTTCAAGCTACAGGTCCATAAGGTACTCTTGGTAGCTCAATGGATTCAAGCTGAGAACCAGTTCTTGGTGTTGATTTGAAATGTTCAAATTGACAAGAGGAAATTCGATTATATATGATACAATCGGTATGATGTATGAGATACATCAAGTGAAGGATTAATGTAAATAAGATTTACATTAAGTACCATGAAATAGAAAAAGAGCTATGATTTATATGTTTCATGAGATGGAATATTAAAACTATAGGTTATAAACATACTAGGGTAAGTTGGTTATCATATATATTTATAATAATATTAATTATTGGATAATTATCTCTTTTCCTCTAATAACCCATTGAGTGGGAGGTTATTGGTGGTTTAATGGTAACCATGAGATAAAAGGAAAAATGTTTTCCTAAATTTAGTAGATTGGCTAAAGTTGTTGAAAGGGTTTCCATTCTTGGAATTACTCACAATTGGCTGTCAAGTGGATTAGAATCACTAAACGATAGCTAAAGAGAGACTAAACGATCGTGGAGTGACACTACACGATAGTTCACTCAGCTGGTCATAGCTAAACGATCATATAACATTTGTTAAACGATTGGACATTGTCTATACGATAGACCTCTGTCATCTTCTACTTGCTCAACCGTTTACACGATTGTTCTTCCTCCGATCTCGTCCTCTAACCAAGTCCACACAGAGCCCACACTTCTGGATTCTCACACTGAGAATACCATGGTAGCCATTGTGGTGGTGTCATACTCAACTCAACATAGTTCGAGGTTTGTGGAGGTCGTCCGTTGAGTTTGCAGTGTTCGTGTGGTGATTGTTGTGATCGCGCTATGTTGCAATTGAAGTGTTCGAGTGTTTGTGATTGCTGTCTTGCTAGTTGAACAAGCGTTCATGATCAAGGGAGATTGAAGTTGAGTCTTCAAAGGAATGTATAATTCTATCCATTGATCTTTTATAAAGCATGCTGTAATTTCGTTTTATGCATGACCGGTTAGTTTCCATTTGTTGATTGTAATTATATATGTTCAAATACGAATGGAATTTGGAATGATCATTCCGCTGCTCATAGAATTCCCCATGTTTGATTACCTTCTCAAACTTAATAAACATCCATAAATACACAAAAAGTCTAAGTTCAACGGCAAAACGAGCATAACCAAACTCTACCCACCCCCCATGACATGCCCAACGCTAATAGACAAACAGACAATAAAAACAAAAAATACATCAAAATCCAATTGATGTCGCTCCACAATATCTAATTTTTCCTAAATTGAATTCAATTCTTGCATGGACATCTTATTCGTCCAGAATCATTAATACGAAACTTTTCCACATCTAAAAACTTAGATACTCTTTCTCTATACTCCACTGATAACTTGTTCCTTAGTTTGATCTATTCTTTATTCATCCTTAAAAATAAATCTTTTCTAACTAACTCGTAATTCAAAACAATAACTGGCATTAGAGGACAAAGGACAAAGACTACTCTTAAATCTTCGAGGGCCCTTAAATTAATTAAAACAAAATATTGAAATGCCTTCTCAACTCTCTCTCTTCATCCACAACATTCCATTGTGTTTTCAATTCCCTCATACTACTAATCAGTAGAAATGCATCATAAAATAGCCAAAAAAAAAAACTATTGACATTCAGGTTTAAACTATTGAATGTTAAAAGGGCAAAATAGTAAGTAAAATTGAAAACCAATGTCTAATATTTTATTTATCCAACAAAACAACAAGGTTCAAAGATGTCTTTTACAAGAAGTTGGGTCCACTATCTATTGAAAATATTGATTGTTGAATAGTAGGAGATAGGAGGTGAATCGAAATTCAAATTGCTAAGCAAAATCCATTGGTATAGGTGCAGAGAAGCTTTGTTTTGAATAATGTAGTAATAATTTTTAAATGGAGAGAAATCATACATAAAATTAAATTCATTGGAGAGAAACCATACATAAATTTAAAATGAACAGTTGCAAAT
The DNA here is from genome assembly GCF_009727055.1 of Benincasa hispida. NCBI lineage: Eukaryota > Viridiplantae > Streptophyta > Magnoliopsida > Cucurbitales > Cucurbitaceae > Benincasa > Benincasa hispida. The sequence continues at coordinate 5,046,236 of NC_052349.1, read as the reverse complement.
ACAGACATTAGACCCAAAGTATTAGCAGATATAACGTAATATAAAAAAACATTGCAATTATGGCCAAATTTAAATAGTCTGTCAGTGATAAACCATATTACTGGTAGGAGTCTATCAACGATAGACCATATCACTGGTAAGAGTCTATCAACGATAGAAGTCTATCGCTGATAGACTTGTCTATATTTGTAATTTTTTTAAATGATATTATACACTTGGTTATTATTCCTAAAAATGTTGTCAATTTCAATTACCCAATTTTTTTTTTAAAAAAAAAATAAATGATTTATTAGACAAAACGAAACATTGTTCGACGATTTTTTAAATGTGTTATACTGAAAACAAAATTGAAAGAACCAATTTGTCTAATTTTATACTGAAAGAACCAAAATAAACCATTAGATCGGCTTGAATAGATTTTGTTTTTCGGTTTTTGACCTTTTTGTTGCACTCATCTTCTGGAACGATCATTTTTCATGAAACCAAAACCAAAATCCACGCCAAATGTATCGTATACACTACATCATTGTGAAAATGTTGAGGTTCAATTATTAAGCCAAACTTTAGACTTAGCCATGCTCGGGTATGTAATGCTCTAAGTTGTGAGAATAGGTCGTGAAAGTCTTGATAACTAGTCATGTGTGATTTATAATTGAACTGATCTATTGGACAAGCAAGCAGTATATATTTTAAACAAGACGAGTTTGCAGAGAGTGATAAGTAAATGATGTGCGATACAAATTCTATATTAGTTAGGAAAGAAGAAAATTATGATAGTTGATGAAAGATCATCGTTATTGACATGAGATTAATATTTTAAACCAAATTATAAGCAAAATCCTAAAGACTTATGTCAGGGATGAACAAGATCACAATCTAATACTGCCATCGTAAAAATATAGATGTCACTTGCATGTAAGCATAAGAAATAAGCATGTTGTTCCTTCAACTAATTTATTTATTATATTTTCTTGTTTGTCCCTTTCCCTTTAACAAATATTTTTGAATTTCTCTTCTTCCATGAATTGTAGAAAGGAACTAAAATGTTTATCGGTGAGAGATTTATGCAATATATTCATGCAGGCCATTTTGGGGTTTGTACAATTAATTACAAAGTAGTTTCTATTATTTCAAAAAACTGAAAAACAAAATCAATTCAAGCCGATCTGATGGTTTAATTTGGTTCTTTTAGTATAAAATTCGATATAGATTTTGAAAAATATCATTATAAGTAAATAACAAAAAAAAATTCATAAGGGTAAGAACAGTATAAGAACGATCAAAATCACAAGAAATTATAGAAATTGGAGAGAAGAGAACTCAAAAAAATATGGAAACGATGATGAACTTTCCAGCGGTGAATGAACTTTACGAACGAAGGACGATGGCGAACTTTCCTACCACATCTCTCTCACTATCTCTCTTTCTCTCACACACACACACAACAGACCAGCTTTGCCTTCTAACCACCAGAACTTTTCGACCGACGGGCCAACTCTCTCTCTCTATCGACGGCGAACTACAACAATCCTATCTCTCTCGCGCTTAGGATTTCAAATTGGGGGAAGAATAAGGCAGACGATCTGCCTTCTGCTCGATCTTCTTTTTATATCAGATCTCCTGACGACTATCGAAGGTCGTCCATAACTCCCGACAGGTAATGTCCCACCATCGGGAGATAATTCTAATCTCTCGATGAATTGTATACGTAGTCGACAGTTATTTCTAACTCCCGACGTGCCCCTTACGTCATCCGGGGATACCCTATCTCTTGACGGCAGATTTAAGCGTTGTGAGAGCCTCTTTTTCCTTTAGTGAACAAAAGCGCAAAATGGTGGGGTGTGTGTGAGCTTTTTAGTCATTTACCCATATAGTTATTACTGGTAACTACTATTAGTGATATTTGGCACTAATTTTGTGCCATATCCTTAATATATTTATCCTTGTTCTACATCTTTTATTATTTTAGGTTTGATTGTTATTTATGCAACCAACCCTTCACAATGACAAAACGAGTATGACTCAACTGACATAATGCTTATACTATCAATCTTGAGAATCGATTCCCTACCCATACATTTGATCTAATACTTTTGAAAAAAAAAACAATAACAAATGAGCATTATGGACTAAATTCTGAATTATGGAACGTTTATGGAATAAAATTAGATTTTGAAAGGTTTTACATTTCAATTTTCATAAAAGGAGAGTACTTCAAACAATTTACAAATTATAGTTTTATGTTTTGGATAGTACAATGAAGGTTGATATAATTAGTTCAACCAATTAAAATTTTGATCACCCTTTAATCGATGACATATGTGGTTAACTCCATAAACTCAATATTTATGAATGTATATGACTCGAAATGATTAGGAATTTTTATAGAATATGCCAACTACTATAATATAATAACCTTCAAATATTGCAATATTTATCATTTAAAAGATTTCTAAAAATATTGAAAAGAATTATTTTTCCTATCAAGTAACTTCCATGCATGCAACTAGTTGCCAAAAATTTTTTAAAAAAAAAACGAAAGAAAAAAAATCTATGTATATGATTGATGGTTTAAAAACAAAGTATGAAAAAGAAATAACGTGGAAATATATATATGTGTATGTATGCATGCCAAACCTTTTCTGAAAAACGAAAAATGGAAGGAAAAAAAACTCACTATGCAATGAAAAGTTTATTTTATTGTTTTTATTTATTTTAAAAACAATAATTTTTTAAAAAAAAAATCTATCCGTTAGAGCAGAAAATAGAAATGGAAAAGGGAAAGCAAAGGTGGAAGAAGAAGGAGGTGAGTCACCACCATTCTATTAAGAATTGGTTTGCTCTCCACCTATCATTCAGTGCCATGTGTAATATTCTTATTCCTTGTATTATTATTATTTTATAACAATATTAGGACAAGATGTGTATAAAGGAAATAGGGTTGTAGGTATTCCTTATTCATTCAATACAAGAAGAAACAAAAGGAAAAAGTCCAAAGGACTAAGAAAATTCCCAAAACTCTTCATCTTCAACATGGTATCAGGCCTCATGGTCGACGCCACACTCACCGAAAATTGCTCCTCCGCTGAATCGGTAAAATTCTTCACACTACCTCTCAACCAGCTCTTGAATCAACTCACCACCAAGAAACTCGAACGCGGAAATTTTATGTTGTGGAAGATACTTGCACTGTCGATCCTCCGAAGCTACAAGCTCGAAGGACACCTTTCAGGTTAGATACTCTGCCCACCGATGTTCATCCAGACGACCTCTGAAGTAACGTCCAGCTCTCAAATGGTAAGTGATGACAGAATCAGCTCATCTATTGAACGATAACTCAATCCGCAATATGAGGCATGGCTTACTGTTGATCAATTTCTGCTAGGATAGCTATACAATTCCATGGCTCCAGATGTAGCAGTTCAACTCAGGGATATGAGAATGCCAAGGAACTGTGGCAAGCTATTCAGGAACTATTCGGTGTTCAATCACGAGCTGAAGAAGACTATTTAAGGCAGTTGTTCCAATAGACAACAAAATGTAGCCAGAAGATGAGTGAGTACCTCAAATTGATGAAGATGCACTCCGAAAACCTTGCACATGTAGGTAGCCTAGTGTCGACTAGAGCTCTAATCTCACAAGTCCTCCTTGGCCTTGATGAAGAATACAATCCTGTTGTCGTAGGCATCCAAGGTAAACTAGGTATTTATTGGTTAGATATGCAATCTGAACTACTATCTTATGAAAAACGACTTGAGCACCAAAATTCTATCAAAATACATAGCTCCTTTGCACAACAACCTTCTGTCAATGTAGCATTTAACAGGAATATAAATGGAGGGAAGCCACATTTCAATCCTTCATTCAATGGTAATAGGTAGCAGGGGAACAACTCCAAAGGCAGCAACACTAATCATAATCCATTCAGTGGACAAGGGGGTGGTCGTGGTCGAGGAAGAGGTCGAAATAACAACTCAAACAGACCAACATATCATGTTTGTGGGAAGTATGGTCACTCAGCCCTGGTATGCTATCATCGGTTTGACAAGGAATACTCTTAGAATGCTGGAAAAGGCAGAGGGAATCATAGGTCAGTCGACCTCAACAGTAATACTATCGCCCTGTTCACATCAACTTAGCCCTCTAATCTCTTTATAGCCACACCAGAGACATTAATTGATCCGAACTGGTACATTGACGGTGGAGCTACTAACCATGTCACTCCAGATTATAACAACATCAACAATTCAACCGAGTATGGAGGTAATGAACTGGTCAATGTAGGTAATGGTGAACAATTACACATATCTCACACTGGTCAATCTTGCTTATTTGATGGAAGGAAGGGATTTATATTAAATGATGTCTTGTGTGTGCCTAACATAGCAAATAATCTGATTAATATATCAAAGTTAGCTCATGATAATGTTGTAGTTGTTGAATTTCCCACTGATTGTTGTGTCATTAAGGACAAGGATACGGGCAGAACACTGCTGAAATGGGAGCTTGACAGAGGGTTATATCGACTACAATGGGTTGAAGTGCTACAAGACAACATCAAGAGCCGAGGAACTGCTCTGTACAAAAATAAGAACTCGACTTCCTTAATTCTATCAGGAGTTAGGATCAATGTAGTTGAATCAAAAGTTGTCTGACATAGGAGACTAGGACATCCATCAGTGAAAACTTTAGATTATGTTATTAGAGAATGTAAATTACCAGTAAAATCGAATGAAGGAAAAGAATTTTTTCATTCATGTCAATTGGGAAAATCCTGTGCCTTACCATTTCTTGACTCTCAATCTCGGGCTTCCAATAAGTTTGAATTAATACATACTAATTTATGGGGACCAGCCTCTATTGAATCTACTGATGGATACCGATATTACATATCATTCTTGGATGATCATAGTAGATATGTGTGGCCATATCCTCAGAAATAGAAAAGTGAGACATTGGCAGCATTCCATCATTTCACTCAACTAATACAAACTCAATTCAATTATGGAATAAAGATACTACAATCAGATAATGGGAGAGAGTATGACAAATACACAATCTCTGTGAGTCCAAAGGTATTTTAATCAGAAAGTCCTGTCCCTATACTTCTACACAGAATGGCAGAACTGAGCACAAGCATCGGCACATCATAGAAACTGGACTCACGCTCCTTGCACAGGCATCCATGCCTCTGTCCTTTTGGTGGAAGGCATTTTCAACAGCTGCCTATCTTGTTAATGGCATGCCTACCACAGTACTATAAGGTAAATCACCCGTCACCATAATGTTTGGTTATAATCTTGATTTTCTTAATCTCAGGAAATTTGGGTCTGCCTGCTACCCATACCTACGGCCATATCACAGTAAAAAATTCCAATTACACTCGGAGAAATGTGTGTATATTGGTCCCGACTCATATCACAAAGGGTATAGATATCTCAGTCCATCAGGCCGGATTTATATAAGCAGACATGTAAAGTTTAATGAAAGAAAGTTTCCATTTGCATCCCAGTCGTGCACCACGATCCCCAGACGACAGGTCAAGCAATCGCTAAACAACCATCGTTTAGCACGGTCGCCCAGACAACAGGTCACGCAAAAAACACCATGATTGCTGAGACAACACGATTGCTTAGAACGATCGCCCAAACGACAGACAATGCGATCGTTCAGTCCCCATTGTTTAGAACGATCGTCCAAACGACAGACAATGTGATCGTTCAGTCTCCATCGTTTAGAACGATCACCTAGCCGATAGACAATACGATCGTTCAGCACCCATCGTATAGAACGATCGCACAAACAAAAGACAAAACGATCACCCAGTCTTCATCGTTTAGACCGATTGTGAAGGCCAAAGACAAAATGATCACAGTGAATCGATCATGGACATTCCATCGTCCAACACGATCGTCCAGGCGACAACCCCTCCCATATCTACTCCTATCACTGAGTCATTAATCCCGAGCTCCAACTGATACTCAATACCCTGGCTCAGTCACCGTTCCTCCTTCAAGTAAATCCATACCAACCTACCATCCAGACCATACTTCAAACTCCACAAACCAAACAACCTCACCCAAATATGCGTCTCACCACAGCCCATTGGAGTCCCTGCTTCAAACCAACTCAGAACGACATACCAGTCCAACTATACCACACATATCACATCCTACCAATACCTCAACCTCTACTAGCCCACCACAGCCCACCATCTCCACCCGCCCCCACCTGCTCCCACTCATCCAATGATCACCCGAGCGAAAGCCGGCATTTTTAAACCAAAAGCCTGGATAACAAGCAAAGCCTCAGATTGGTCCCAAACAGAGCCCAGCAGAATTATAGCAGAACTTGCAACCCCTCAATGGAAAAAAACGATGGATGTGAAATAAGACCTGGACACTGGTTCCTCCATTTCCATCTCAGAATATTGTTGGGAACAAATGAATATTTCGACTCAAGCGGGACATGGATGGCACAATGAAGAGGTATAAGGCTCAACTAGTAGAAAAGGGCTTTCATTAACATCATGGAGTCGACTTCTTTGAAACCTTCAGTCAAATAGTGAAGTCTTCAACAATCTGAGTAGTCATCAGTGCTGCTATGTCACACGGCTGGACTCTGAGGCAACTTGACTTCAATAATGCGTTCTTAAATGGAAAACTAGCTGAGGATGTATATATGAGTCAACCACTCGGGTATGTCGGCTCTCATTACCCGAATCACGTCTGTAAGTTAGAAAAAGCAATATATGGTCTGAAACAAGCACCACAAGCCTCGAATACAGCCCTCAGCTTAGTTCTCACCAAATGGGGATTCTATCAGTCTAGATCAGATACCTTCCTGTTCATCTACCGTACGAAGGGCTCTGTCATATACCTCATTGTTTATGTTGACGATGTCATTATCACAGGTAACAATACTCAACTAACAGAACAACTCATACAAACACTTGATGTACAATTTGCATTGAAAGATTTGGGCCAACTTTGGTATGTTCTGGGAATCCAAGTTCACTATCTTGACTCAGGTTTACTGATAAACCAATCGAAATATGTGGATGATTTACTACATAAACTTCAAATGTCTGATGTGAAACCGATGCTCTCGCCAACTATCCAAGGTAGGAAATTGTCAAAAACTGATGGACAGACCCTCTCTGAACCATATATATATCGCAGCACTATCGGAGCCGTTCAGTACTTAATGCATACACGGTCGGACAACACCTATGCTGTCAATCAACTAAGTCAATTTCTTAAAACTCCAACTGATATTCATTGGCAGGCAGCTAAAAGAGTACTTAGATCTATCAGTGGCATAAAACACTATGGACTCTACTTTCAACCAAGCCTGAATCTACATATATCTACCTATTCAGATGCTGATTGGGCATCCAATCTTGATGACAGGAAATCAGTGGCTGCCTACTATACATTTGTAGGGAGTAACATCGTCTCATGGTCCTTGAGGAAGTAAGCGGTGGTCGCAAGGTCAAGTACAAAATTTGAAGATAGGCACTTGCCCATGCCACATCCAAGGTCCTCTGGCTTCAACAACTACTAAGTGAGATGGGGTTACAGTCAAACACTCGACCGACCATATGGTGTGATAATTTAGGAGTAGGAGCCTTAGCTGCCAATCCGGTGTTTCCTTCTAGAACCAAACATGTTGAAATTAATCTTCACTTCATCAAAGACCATATTCTAAAAGGTAACATCAACATTCGTTATGTGCCCTTGGCCGACCAATTTGCTGACTGCCTCACAAAACCACTCAACAACACACACTTCTATACATTACAAGCCAAACTAGGAGTACTTGAAGTACCCTCCAGTTTGAGGGGGGATGTTAGAGCAGAAAATAGAAATGGAAAAGGGAAAGCAAAGGTGGAAGAAGAAGGAGGTGAGTCACCACCATTCTGTTAAGAATTGGTTTGCTCTCCACCTATCATATAGTGCCATGTGTGATATTCTTATTCCTTGTATTATTATTATTTTGTAACAATATTAGGGCAAGATGTGTATAAAGGGAATAGGGCTGTAGGTATTCATTATTCATTCAATACAAGAAGAAACAAAAGGCAGAAGTCCAAAGGACTAAGAAAATTCTCAAAACTCTTCATCTTCAACTCTAACAAATGGTTTTGTAATTTTCCAACCAACAAATAAAATATAAAAAGAAAATAATGTGTTTGAAATTTTAAAATAAAAAAAACATCTAAATTAATAATTAAAAAACAGTAATAACTATAATAAAGATATTTTACCCCGTTCGGTAACTATTTAGTTTTTAGTTTTATTTTTTAAAATTAAGTTTATTTCATCTACATTTCTTGCAATGATTTGCATTTTTTTAAGTATGGTGGTTGAATTTTTAATCATATTCAAAAAACAAAATCAACTTTTTGAAAATTACTTTTTTTTTTTTTTAATTCTCAAAAATTGACTTGATTTTTTAAATCATTGGTGGAAAGTAGATAACAAATGAAAAAAATTTGAAGGTAAAATTAGTGTCCATAAATTTAATTTAAAAAAAACATAAAAAATAAAATGATTACCAAACGAAACCAAAGTTATTTTAGACATTTTAAAAACATACTTTAATTGAGTTCATTTGTCACAAATCTTCACTTAAGTTTTAAGTTTTCATAGAGACTAGATCGAATTGGTTCGAGTTAGCTATGCCCATAAGTCAAGTGACCAACTAACCCTTCCTCGAACAAACAAAATCGTTACAATAATAATACCACTAAAATTAACCATTTTTCAACTTCGAATGAATCTACTTTTAGCTTTTATTTTACTTTTTTCTAAATATTATTATCAATATTATTTTTAATCATTTCCCACCAAGCACATGATATCTAATAATTATCTTGCCTTCAGATTGGTTATCTTGGAGAATTCAAAATCTTAGTAAAAGGTAGGGATACAAAACTATAATCACGATTAAAATAAAGTTCGATTTTTCATTTTTCTAATTGTTGTATTAAAAAACTATACTCAATACCTTTTAGAATTAATATTATTGTCTAAAGTTTCAAGGTATGTTTCAATAATGTTCTTTAATTTTTAAAACCTTCAAATTTACTATTGAATTTTAAACTTGTTTCAAAATAGGTTTTTTTTTTTTTTTATCAACTTTTATGTGAAAACGAAAAAAGAAAAATGAAATGATTATGACTTGTAAAATAGTGGTACTGTGGCATTAGTCATATGTTTTTTTCTTTCGTTTTTTAATTATCGAACTAAGCTCACTTTGATGGTAGAAATGTAACAAAAATTGAGAAGTCAAACCAATCCAAATTGATCTAATGTTTTGGTTTGGTTTTTTAGTATAGAATTGGACATCTTTATTTGCATTTGGAAAAAACCAAAAAGTATTGGTTTGGATCGATTTTTTATTAAAAAAAAAAAAAATTAAAATCGAACCGATCCAATTGTATATATATACACTTAAAAAAAACTATCTTTTAGTATTATGATGCATGTATATTTGTTGTTTAGAAAAAGTACCAATTATTATGAAAGTGTATATGTTTTTTATTTAGAAAAGTGCCAAGAAAAAAAACAAAAATGTTAAATTTCAAAATATTATATATATAAAGAAATATACCCAATTTTAATTTTAAATTAGCAAAAATGATCCATTGAAAATAAAGTGATAATAAAAAAATAAAAGAAAATACAAAAAATCGAGAATCAGACCGATAATAAACTGATCCAAATAAAACCAATTCAATGGTTTTGTTCTTTATTAGACATTGGTTTGGATTTCTTCCTTATAAAATCAATTGGTTTGATTTAGTTCTTGATTGATCTCAAAAACGATAAAATCGAACCGACTATCATCTCTATTTAATAGCTGTTTTAATTATATCACTAAACTTTTTAATATATATTTAAATTATATCAATTCATTCACTTATTCAAATTGAGAGTGAAAACTACTCCATTTGTTAGTTAATTGTTTTTTTATTTGTTATGCAATTAACTTCTAGAGACTGTTGCTTTCAATTGTCCCACTCTCCCACTTTTTATTCTTATTAATTTATTTTCCTCACTAAGTTTGTTTTTTATTGACTCATTTTTCCTTCGAATTTTTCAATACGTTTTTTTTTTAATTATTATTATTATTTTTTACGGTGCGGGACTTTTCTTACACTATGTGGCTTGTGTAAATTAAAGTCCCCACCATATCATTGAAACTCTTCTCCCATATTTGTTTGTCCCTCTAATCGATACCATGTTTTTAACTATGATTAAAATGCTTTTTTATTATTATTATTTTTTATTATTTTATAGCTCACCACGAAAATACACTCAAGAAGCATTTATTTTTCGATTAATCTTCACACCATTTATCTTTTTTTTTTAAAACTAAAAAGCTAATGGAAATATTTCATATGTGGAATGTTTGAAGCAACAAAAATCTAATTCAAAATTAAAACTATTACTTATATCATATGTACCATTATTTTACAAGTCATCATCGTGTCATTTAACTATCTTTATTTTTAATCGAAACATTGACAAGATAATAATTCTAAAACAAATTTAAAATTTAAGGATAGAATACACTTTTCAAAATTCAATAGCATTATTAAAAACCTACATTGAAGATGAAATATAATTGGGTATACTTTAGCCATGCTCATACACCTAATTTAACCTAACAAATATAAAATACTTACAATCTCAATCGAACAGTCTGGCTCGACCATGTGAATAAAAGTGAAAGTGTATTATTTACAGTTTACTATTTATATTATTATTATATATATATATAAAAAAAAAAAAAATCTTAGTTGGGTCATTTATTATTATGATTTACCAGCTGTATTTGCTTTAACGAAAGAAATAAAAAAAAAATACAGAAATATATAATAAAGAAAGAGAGAAGGAAAGGATTGAATAAATGGGAATTTTAAGAATAATAATGGAAAAGATAAATGTGAGACAAAATGGGTGCCTAAAAAGAAGCGCCGAAATTAAAAATAAAAAAAGAAATTATAGGGGTTGGGTTTGGGTATTGTGAGATGCGAGGCAAATGTAAAGCGGAGGGCGGGGAAAGTATGTCACGCCCGCTGCGCCACCCGCACCTCCCGCTTTATTTAATTTTAATTTTATTTATTATAATTTTTTAATTTATTTTATTTTTGAATATATATATATATATAATAATAATATTATTATATTTGGCCCAAAGGGAAGAAAAGGCGGGAGCGGAAGGAGGGAATATTTAAAAGTTCCAGTCCTCGTTTAGACGTATACACGCGCCAAAGCCCCATGAGACGACGCCTACGGCTTCGACCTCCAAAATAATAATAATTTATAAATTTAGTCCATTAAAAATAATAATAATAAATTTTAGGAAATTTTCACACTTTATCGGTGGTAGACTTTTATTAGTTTCTATTACTAACTATCCGTCTCTATTAAAGAAAATTAAAATGTTATTATTTTGTGTAAATAATTTCTCTAACTTTTCTAATTTTGAAAATCTTCCTAAATTTTAGTTTTTTTAATATTTAAAAATCTAACATTTTCATTTTATGTAAGGTAATTATGTATATTTTAAAAAATCAAGTTGAATGATTAATTTTTTAAACAATGCCATTAAATTGCACTTATCTTCATATACACCTTCAATTGTGAAGAAAAAATATATATACATGTCTAAATGCACAAAAAAGGGATGCACCTAATTATTTTTAAAAAAAAATCTAAAAAAAACGTGTATAAAAAATCCAAGTTCTTTTTTTTTTTGTTCTTTTTCATTTTTTTTTTTACATTTTTATTGTTTAATGATTTATTGCACACACCAAGAAATTTATAAAGTAAGCTTTGTAATTTTATTGTGTGTGCTATGTGGATAAAATTGAAACTATATTGTAGTTTTTCAAAATATTTATGAAATATGATATTTAAAAAATGTATAAAAAAATATTGTGATTTTATAATAATTATATTATCTCTCTTCTCTTCTTTCCATTCTCACGAATTCCGATAATCTTTACTCATGATTCACATTTTTCTCTTTCTTCTTTTTATTTCTATTCTCCTTCTTTTTTTCATCTAATCAATTTAATCAATTATAAAATCCAATTATTATGGATCAATCGACTTTGGATTTATTTTGTTAATTTCTTTTTTTTTTTGGAAGTTCTAATTTCAATTTGATTTTATGATAGGGAATGATAGTCCGTTTTAAATTTCATTCGTTTTTTGTGGGAAAAAAAAAAAGAAGAGAGGAAAACAAAAAAGAAAAATAAAAGATTTTGGTGTCAAAATGCTCTTGAATCAATTGGTTAATTTAGAACATTCAAATTGAACCATTTCATTTATATATATTTTTTGAGAAATATCACTTATATACCTTTAAACATGATGTAAACCCAATTAAACATTATGGAAAAATCTAAAAGTGATCAAATATTGTAAATAAAGCAAACTTTATGGTTCGGTACAATTAGAAACAAATGCTAATATATGATTCAATAATTACCAATTACTTAATTAAATTTGTAACATTTATAAACATAAAAGCTCAAATTCGTATTATTACAATTTTACACCTCAATTTGAGTTTTGTTTCAATTGGTAACACTTATTACTTTTTTATTTTAATTTCATGATAATCTCCTCTATGAATTAAAAGAAAACACAATTTTTTTTACCTACAAAATCTTTATTAGATAATTTGATTAAGAATCAATAATAATTTTAATTATAAATATTTCGAATTTGAGTATCGTCTTTCATCATAGAGATCGATTAACAATGGCGGTTGAAGGGGTCGAATCCCCAGTGGAAATATCATATTATATACAAAATGGAAAGTTCATGGATATGTTAGACAATTGTATCTTATTAGATACAAAACTAAAATTTAAAGGTTCATTAGATACAATTTTGAAGTTTTAGAGACTAAACTTGTAATTTAATATTTATATATTAAATACATCAATTAAAGTCTATAAGTAATATTAATTATAAAATTACAACAAAAATTCATAAAATTATTCAATCTAATATATAAGGACATAGAAAATTTTGAAAATATTCATTAAAGTTACTTAAAATATACACTATTCGGTATATCTATTGCACCTCCACCTACTCCTAGGTGTAGAAAATGTTCGAATAGAATCAGCTAAATTTGATGGACCAACATCTAAATCATAATATCCTGAATCAAATGTTGGCATCATCATCATCATCGCACTAACATAACTAGTCTGACTACTTGTCCATGTCATAAGAGGCAATTCTTCCACATTGTGGTCAACCTCGTCAAACTCATATTCTTCTACTCAAGCACGTCCCCCTACGCCTAGGTGGAGGTGCAATAGCTATTTCGCACATATAGTGTATTTCCTCCATGCAACTCTCATACCAAAAATAGTATTTAATTATTAGATTTTGTGTGGGAATAAAATGGATGTTTAACCAAACTCGATAGATTGTTGAAACTAAGTCCACGTGAATGATAAAGTAAAGTATTTAAAATGAGATTTTTTAATTGATCTAATTGTTAAATTACCAAATGTAACCTTATAACCATCATCTAAAAAGGGTAAAAGGGGAAAACAAATATTTCTCCCCATAGCCTTTTTTGAATAAATGTCAATCTCACACAAGCGTTAAAAAAACACAATTTTATAGATAAAATGTGATTTTTTTTAAAAAAATAAATTATTTATTAATGATCAAAATCTAATTATTTAAATGTGAAATTATGTAAGATATTCCAATGATCGTCAACTAAAAGAGGAAAAAAAAGGAGAAATCAAATGTTTCTTCTCCATAACCTCTTTTAGATAGTATTAATAAATAGATATCAAATAGACATAGATAGATATAGATATAAAAAAAAGGTATATTTTAGATAATAATAATAATAATAGACTCATTAAACACAAAAGTGAAATTGTATAAATTTTTTAGATACTTTATAAAAGGTTAAAAAACAATTTAGGTCCCTAAACTTTCATGAAAATAACAAAACAACCATGTCAAACACGCTCCATCCAAGAATACCGTCTCGCTTCATGAAGATTGGCTAACAATGGCATTAACACCAAGTGTAGTGTCTCGATTTGTCAGATAATAAAGATTAACTTATATTTTAATTTTTTTAAGGGATCTTTTAAATATAAACAAATTTTAAAAATATTTATATTTTATAACAAAAAGTTCCAAAATTACAAGCACTTTTGAAACTCTTTGTTATAAAGTCTAAATATTTTTAGAATTTTTCTATTTATAAGAATTTTTCTTTTTTTTAATCTTATAGACAAGTTAAAATTTATTAAAGAAATGAAAATATTATTTATTAAAGTAATCACCATAAAAATTTTAAATAGAAACATATAAATCAATTTTTAATCTAAGTTTTTTAGGGTTTTTAAATATAATAAAAGTTGGAAGATTCAAATCATAAATGTTTAGCACGTAATTTATGTTAATATTATACTAAAATCTATTTAATGTCATATGTAATTTTATTCTTTAAAATTAAAACTCCATAAACAAAATTTAGGTTTTTTGAAGTTTTAAAATAGAAAACAATTTACTTTCTAAAAAAATGAAAATAAAAGTCGCATCCCCACGAGTCCAACCAAGGATCAGGAGGAGGATGCAACTCTGAATTGAAGGCCCGACCAACGGGCCAAAACAGCAAAACTAATATATTTTTCTAGTCGAAATTTGAACTCTCGACCTTCTTTCTCTTCTTTTAGTTTTACTCTTCTGCCATACTATCATATTTTTCTAAATATTTTTAAAATTATTATATTTTTTTAATAATTTTTTCAATGTACAATATTAAAATAAAATATCTATATTGTGTGTGTTTTTTTAGTTTAAAAGATTGTTGAGCTCAACTTTAACCAAATTAAGATTAAACTTATAAGTTAATATTTTTTTTCCGTAGATTTGTTGGGTATGACATTACAAGTTTGACAATTGTGCAATTTGATCCCGAAAAATGCGATGGTGGATTAAATGGTTTAGAGCAAGGTTATAAGTGTCCAATTGAATATGATACCTTTTGCTTTCTATGAATATTGGCTTATGTGCGTTGATGCCATAGTTTGGAGGAAAAACTTATTTGACATTCTGGTGACAACAACGATAAATTTGTAAGTTAGGGAAAGACATAACTTACAAGATGCAAATATTTGTATACCAGTGTGGTGCTTGCCACATAGGCTCTAGTGATTAAGTCGGTCGGTGATGTAACCGTGTAACAAGCAAAGAGTTTGAGTATAAGAGGAACTTACTTTACCTAAAACTATCTTGACGAATTTATAGGTGTAGTTGAACTGTAAACACTCCTTATAGTATCTTTGAGTTGCTTTAGGTTTATTCTTTGACTCATTTGCCTTGTTTGGCATTTTGCAAGGATCAGCCTTTGCAAAGGTCGAGGCTGAGCGCCTTACTTTAACTCTATTTTGGGCCTACATTGGTCACCTTAGGTTAAGGTATGCATGAGGCATGCCCATTAGGTAACTGGCGAGACTTGGCCTCGCATCGTCGCTAGATGTCGTTTATGTCATTTAATCCAAAATCACCCATAATAATGTGATTTGAGCATTTTATTAATTTGGTCCTTATAATGATGGAGGTTTCATATTTAGTTTTGTGGGTTCGGTTTAGTTTTAACTTGATTCAAATTGTTTCAAGAGTTTCAATTTAGTCAAACGTAACCTCGCCAACTATCGTGTTATCATTATTATATTCTATATGTGACCTGTGTTTTCTAGTTGGGTGGCAACGAGTTGATGTTTTCAATATTAGCTAACTATATTATGAGTGTCCATCTAAGTATAGATCAACTAGTTAAGACATTTTATTATCAAACAAAAAATAAAATATTTGAACTCACACTCCATCACACACTGGAATCATATCAATGGGGTATATATTAGCATTTGGGATCGAGTAAAGAGATGGGAGACTTGTGTTGGTTAGTCCAATCATATATGAACCACATGAAAATAGTTATATATAAATTTAAAACCATGTAAATTGAATAGAAACCAGCGTCATTTAAGTAATTACACGTGAGCTAATATTTCATTCAAACCTCTTTAACTTCTATAATTATTTTAATATGGTTTTGAACTTTTAAAGTAACTTATACTTTGGTCTTAAAATTCCGATTTAATAAGTTAGCAAATAAAAGTATTTTAATAAATACAAACATTAGCGACTAAATTATTTGATTTGTATAGTTTTTTTTTTTGTTTTTTTTTTAAGTAATATACTCGATAGTCGATATCGACATTTTTTTTAGTATTTCTAGATGCATGAATATTTTAATTTGCAATTTTACATTATATTCGTCTTATCCTCACATATCTTTTAATTTGTTAGTTTTTGTCGATGCATTATTATAATTGTATAAAAAAGATATTGTTATTTATAAAATTTAAAATAGTATATTTAACCACGTGGAAGAACATCAAATTAAAGCAAATGTATACTTTTTAAACTTTTAAAAAGTATATGATTAAAGTGACCACATTTTGAACACCCAAAATTAAAAAGAAAAAAAAAGAAAAACAAGTAAATATTAGACAGCAATTTTGTTTTTTTATCTTAACCGTTTGTTTTTTAAAGAAAAAAACTAGGATGGTTTTCACCCAACTTCTGTATTAAAGTTTTTACCTCTCTTAAAACAACATTTAAATAAACATATTCCAATCGATAAAATCACTATTACAAAAATTACATTACTTGGCGTTTAAAATTTTTGAGTACTTGACGTTTTTATATATATAGAAAAAATCAAGTAACATGTAAATTTGATGAAAAATGTCAAGAATAACGAAAAAAAGCAGAGGTTAGTAGAAATTTCTGGCTTTTTTCATTCTATTTTACTCGACGCTTTATAGATGTCAAGTAATTTGTGGTTTATTTATTTTAGGGTTTCATGAGATGAAAATTATGGGAGGTTCCCCCAAATCACCCTAAACCCTTCACATCGGTGGTTCCTCTTCACGCCGTTGATGATTCTTTTACGTTGATGGTTTCAATTTACGTCGCCGATTCCTTATACTATTGCTATCAGTTCCTTCATGTCGTTGGGTTTATTCAAATCTGTGCACTTTTACTTCCTTATTATGCATTTCTTAACAAAAAACGTGGTTTTCGCTTCCTCAATCCCAACGACGACTCTTACTATCCTCCTCTCAAAACAAACGACACTGCCAAGACCATTTCGATCAACAATCCAAGACTATGGTGGCGGCTTCGAAACCTCGTCAGCCCTCCATTATTGAGATCGAACGTGCTATTGGTGGCTGAAGGTTCAAAGACATCAACTCTAGGCAAGTCTCGGAGTTCCATTTATCTCTCAGTACTTGTGATTTTGATTTAGTGTTCTTGTTGATTTTCTTGTGCTAAAAATTGGATATGTTGATTTTGGGGCTTAGGACATAATCTATGGTAACTACCAATATTGAAAATATCTCACTAGATGGTAACTTTTTTTACCCCTACAGTCCTTGTGGACTCTAGAAGAGTAAATTTCTTGAAATTGGAAGCAATTTGATATGATCTTTAATTTCAGCCCTCGCCGCTGCTCTCTATGCTTGGCGCATCAGAGCTCTTGTCATTGCTCTCAACCATCGTCTGCAAAAAAAAAAAAAAAAAATCTTTTATAACTCTTAAAGTAATTTTCAAACTCTTTCCTTAGTATTTTTCATTTTTCATTATTTTTTTTTCTATATAGACCCTTCTCCTTCTTGTTTTTTTTTTTTCCCTTTACATAAATCCTTTTAATTTTCTTTTGGGTTTAGAGACTTGAGTAGTAATAGTTGTGGAAGAAATGAAAGAAATGGAAGTGTGAGACGACAATACATTAGATTCAAAGTCCCAATATTAAGGTGGACTTATGAGCTTCATCACTATTCTGTTCTGGCCATTCAAAAACTTGGTGGCTATCAAACTCCATCCTGCTAATGCCAAGGACGTTCCTAGATACTATCCAATTGCAATATTAACAAAGGTGAGCTTGAAAGTGAATTTTTTCAAACATAGATTTATGAGATCATTGAGATATCACTATTATTGTCCAAATTTGTGTCAGTTTGTATGTCAATCATGCACATTTTAAATTGAAGTTCAGGCTTTTCTTGAAGTGTTTGTATCAATATGGTTAGGAGTTTTTGGCTTTTTGTTTTTGAATGGTAAATTACTTGAGTAGTTGAAACTACCCTAGTAAATCTAAAGGTTTAGATCCTTCAAATTCCGTCAAATGTTTTCCATCTTGCACTCAATTTTGTTCGGGGGAGTTAGATTCGGCGAGTATCATAACTTTTTGTCCTTTCAAATTAATTTGGGTGTTCGAAATGTATTATAAGTTATTGGAATTCTTTGGTTGTTATGTTTGGGTCAATTTTAAAGTATTCAATTAAGGTTCTATAGGTATTAACATGCTTTGAACTGTTTCAGACTCAATTAAAGTATGTTAAATTAGTCTTTAACTTGTGAAAACTGATTGTTTACAGTTTTGAACTTGTTTGGAGTGATCGGTTAACTCATGAAACCAATGTAGTTCTTGCTTTGGTGAAATTTGAATGCAAATGTTGTTTTCTTTTGATATGATTTTAGTTCAGTATAATTTAAGTTACCATATTTACTTCATAACTTAACCTTTAATATTTGTATTGTTACATGTCTTTCGAATATTTAGGTGCTAAAAGCAACAAGTTCAAGGTGAGCTACATTATTCTCGTGGAGACGGGAGCATAGTGAGTAAATTTTGACTATGACTACTTCATCTGACATTAATAGTTGTACTTTTTGGAATTGTTCAATATGATTGTAGTTTTGGATATGTGTTCATATGGGATTGATAGTTAGTTATACTTTTGAAATTGTTTGTATGGAGTTCATAGTCTTCAAAATTAGAAATTGTTCATTTGAATTTTGTTATGAACTTTGTTAACACGAGGTTGTTATATGACGATATAAATGTTCAAGATATATGAACTTTCTTATGTTGGTAAAAATTTTGGGTTGATTGTTACTTAAATTTTCATATACACGTGTCTGTTTATTTGGGTGATAAATGATTATCATTTTCAATTAAATTATATCATTACTGAATCTCAAAACAGGGGAAAATTTCACGAAATGACCTGAAACCCAAAAACTCTTCTACCATTGACTTCTTCTTAAAAACTTTTCTACCACTGACCTTTTTCCCATGCGAAATTTCAAAATTACCCCCGGATTTTAAAAAGCCTTCAGACCGCACGATGAATGCGTCTCTACGAATGCTTTAAGCGAGCATTTAGATATTACTAAGTGAACGTTTAGCTAAATGTTGTGCGATCGTTTGGCTAACTGTTACGCGATCGTCTAGTTTTTGTTATACGATCGGTTAGGTTTTGTTATGCGATCGTATAGAGAATACCAAGCAATCATTTAGCTATCCACTATACGATCGTTGAGATATCTATTATGCGATCATATAGTTTTTGTTAAACGATCGTTTAGAGAATACTAAGCGATCGTTTAGCTAACTGCTAAGCAATCGTTTAGGTTTTGTTATGCGATCGTTTAGATAAACTAAGCAATCGTTTAGCTAATTACGCGATCGTTTAGATATCCATTATGCGATCGTTTGGCTAATACTAGGCGATAATTTAGGTTTTATTATATGATCGTTTAGATAATACTAAGCAATCGTTTAGCTAACTGTTACACAGTCGTTTAAATATCCATTATGCGATCCTTTGGCTAATACTAAACGATCGTTTGGTTTTCGTTTAGATAAATTTATGCTAAATTTGTAGAATACAATTGGTGTTGTACATTTAACTAAGCAAATAAATAACTACGCAGTCGTTTAGATAATTTTGTGCTAAAATTACATATTGTACAGTATAATTGGTGTTGTACATAATATAATTGGAGCTAAAATTACATGTTGTACAGTGTAAATTTGTACAGTATAATTGGTGTTAAAATTACATTTTGTATAGTATAATTGGTGTTAAAATTACATTTTGTATAGTATAATTGGTGTTATATAGAAAAATCGAAGCGAAAGCGAAAATTACATATTGTTTAGTCTAGATGGGTCAGTGCCAGGTGTTATCAACGTTTATCTGCACGTTTTTTTGTTATGTTCTTATTCTTGAATTTGTCCACCAAATTGGTCTGAATATGGTATATACACAGTGTAGGAATGTATCAGCAACAGAGGAAGCAACAAGGACCATTTAAGCACTCTAATTCATTAATTTTGGCAAAATATAAAGCATGCTCTTGTAGAAAACAAGTGAGTTTCATGACATACCTTTGTAGAATTTCTTCAAATCTCGATCTCCAGCTGCAATCTTCTCCGAATCTTGTTGCATACCACCTCAGGATCTTCCTCACTATTCTCTTGGTGCTCCAGATTGAGTTGTGGGACTCAAAACAAGCTTGAATCAAGGGATGATGGAGAATTGCTCACAGTAGTAATCTTGTTGAAGAACAATTTCTTCAACACGAATTTTCTCTTGATTGCATGCCCGAAATTCACTTTAAACTCTTCAATATATTGTTGACCATCATGCAAGGAAGAGAGTGCATGAGTTGCAGCTCATGCTTGGAGTAACACAAGGCAATGGTGTTGGATTTTTGTGTGAGTAAGTAGAAGATGGATAATGGAAAAAAAAGGTTTTTCCATCTGTGTATTGTTTTTCCTATTTTTCAATTTTATCTGAAAATCAAAAACTTAGTTTTTTAAAATCCATTTTGATTTAAAACTGAAAATTTTAATTTTATAAAATTAATTTTTAAATAAAACTTAATTAATTTAATATCAAATATTAAATTAATTTTTACACACACTCATCTTTATATATTTAAATCATATTTAAATATAAATTCCCATATTCCGTTTAATTCTCAAATTAAACCCGTAATTATATCTCATATAATTAATAATTTCCATAATTCTAATTTGAACGTTTCAAATTAACTTATCACGCTATATTAGCCCATACTAGAGCTAGTCCAATTACGAGTTAGTAGAGGGACCTCGCGGACCTACAGATCATGGACTCCAATGATTCGAGATTAATTGACTAAACTCATTAGACCAGATTAATCCTCATTCGTTAACTAATGAGTCACCCTACTAAAGCTCATAGTTACACTCCCCTCACTGTAGATATATTATGTCCACATGATTTAATCGTAATCAGCAAGTCGACCTTTTACAGGTTGTTTGTAATAACGGTTGGATCAAATATATGTTTTACCCCCGAGATTACATCTTATTCCTCAAGTTCCTACTGATCCTCTAATGAACAACTAGTTTGTGATCCAATCATTAAACCAAACTCTCTCAGCCCAATGAGAGGATGGGGCCCCTTGTTCAAGACGTGGATTCAGTACTTGAGAGAACGAACTTTCTCTTATCCCTAAATTGGGTAGGCGTGAATTTCGTTTTGCACCCTATGTCTCCAGCTATCTATTAGGTCTTACCCTTGAAATGAGAGTCTTATTGAGTCAGCGCTGTTGAGCCAACCCTCTCCTATGTAAATCTAAGGGTAATCTCAAATAAACAGGAGTTCGTAGTTAGCTCAGGATTAAGATCGAGTTACCTAGATCACCTAGCTAAAATAGTCAGTCTTATACAGTAAACAATATTATAAAGTAAGAGTGACTAATTTCATGGTCCGATCTTGTACAAACCATTTTGCACAATGACACCCCTACTCTTCATGTCCCAACATGAACGAATTAGGATCATTTCGTTTGTAGCACTTTACAACTCCTTGTAACAACTACAAAGCAAGCCACATCCAATAGTGTTACCATAATAAGGTACCCAACCTTATTCATATACTATAGATTATTTTGACTATTTACTCAAACCTGATCCACTTTTATGTCTCCACATAAGGTTCAAGTACACATCCAATAGTCAAGGGACTTTTAAGTTTATTGGATTTCTATTCAATAACACCTTATTGAATTTTTCAGAATAAGTGTTGAATCGATATGGCAACCCTAGAGGGGGTGAATAGGGTTTAATTAAACTTTTTTTTAAAAAAAAATTAACCAAATTAAACTAATTAATACACTTTTTATAAATAATAAGAAAAATTCAATTTATGCAACAAATAAGATGACAAAAATGTGATAATTTAATTCTATCAAATATTAGCAAATAAATCAGAACAAACTAAANAATAAGAACAAACTAAAACATACAATAAATTGCTTAAATTAATTGCAAAAATAAAAAGGAAAAAGATAGAGAAGAAGACACCGTAATTTTTATAGTGGTTCGGTCAAACTCGACCTACTCCACTCTCCAAGCGCCTCTTGGGAATTTGAATAAAATCTTTCTGACTCTTTCTACAGATTATAGCCCAACCGTTACACCACTGCTCCTTTTACTGTTTTAGCTCCGATTTGAGTGATTCAAGAAGTGTTGGAATCGCTGTTCCGAGCTCTACGCTATAGACATATTAAAACACTAAGATTTTCAGTAATTAAAAATTGAGTTTGTTGTCATCAAAACAATGATTAATTAATTAATTGAAATTATTAATTTGAGATTAAGGGCCAAAAAGTCAACAATAAGTTCATTTATTTACAAACCACGAGTTTTTGGACATAAAAGCCAACACACAGGGCATGAAATACATCTGGGAATATCCTTGCAACCGCCTTTGCAATTGAGATGTGACGATATGATATAATCACTAGATTGGGAACGTCTCCTGTTAAAGCCTTCAAACGAGTCATGAACCAAGTCCATGATGTGTTGTTCTCACTATCTACAATACTGAAGGCGATAGGATATATGTTGTTATTTCCATTGATACACATTGCTATTAACAACATACCTTTGTATTTCTCATGTAAATGGGTCCCATCAACAACGATTACTAGGCCAACAGATTGTAGCAACATTTGATGTGTATATCAAACATATCCGGATCGATACTTAGTCGTTGGTGCATCGTACTCACCAATTGAATTGATAATAAAAAATGTGAAGTAGAGCCATTGATCTACAATTGGATAAACAAATCATTGATAAGTGAACGATCGTATATAAATTACTATGCGATCGTGTATAAATTACTACAGGATCGTGTATAAATTACTACATGATCGTGTATAAATTACTACATGATCGTGTATAAATTACTATACGATCGTGTATAATTTATTGCACGATCGTTTAGTAAATTATAAGCAATCGTTTAGTAATATATGCAATGAGTGTAATTATACATGATCGTTTAGTAATATATGCAATGAGTATAATTTACTACACGGTCGTTTAACATTAAATTACTACGTGATCATTTATAATTTACTACACGATCGTGTATAATTTACTAAACGATCGTGTTGTAATTTATGAATGATTGTGTAGTAATTTATAAACGATCCATAATAAACGATTGCATAGTAAATTACTAAATGATCGTTTATAATTTACTAAACGATCGTTCTAATTTACTAAACGATCGTATAGTAATATAATGTTAAACGACACTTATTATGAAAGCGATATGAGAGAAAAAATCGTACATTGAATGAAGGGTGAAGAAACCTTTGAAGGAAGAAGCAATGTGGACTGAATCCGACGATGAACGCTACGAGAGAATCCGAAGATGTTGGGGTGAAACTCTAAGAGAAAGCTACAAGAGAACAATGAGTGAATTTCGTGGGGAGTTCGACGACAGAAAGTGAATAGTGAGAGAAACGTTCCATTCTCTTCAGAATATTAGTTAGGAATAAATGTTTTGGTGGAATGTTGGTGGTGTATTGAATGCACATTGAATGAAATGGCTAAAGAAATAGTAGAATGAAGAAGAAATGTGGAAGTCTAAAGGCTTTTTAAAAACTAGGGGTAATTTTGATATTTCGCATAGGGAAAAGGTCCATGGTAGAAAATTTTTAGAAATAGGTCATTGGTAGAAAAGTTTTTGGGTTTTGGGTCATTTTGTGAAATTTTCCCAAAACATGAGCAATTATAGGCAACTCATAATAATACAATTTTTGTTTTTTTTTTTTTAAAAAAGGCACATACGAACTTGACAAGCAAAACATAACAAGTATTCATTAAGTTGTCTGTTTTTTAGTGTCAAGAAGAAATTACATTTGACAAGTAAAAACCGTCCAGTTATAAAAACCTTGATTCATGATAAATGTCAATAATTTAGATACTTGACACTTAAAATAAGTCAATATATCTCGTATACTTGACAATTATAATATATCAAGTAAATTATAATTTGACACTTTTAGCCAGTAAAAAATTTCTCTTATTCTTGACATGGGCTTACTTGAAGTTTTTAAAAACGTCAAGTAACACTGATACTTGATTGCCAAAAACCATCAAGTAACACAGTTTTTATAGTAGTGAATGCTTGTACTATGTACTTTAAAGTGAGAGATTCGATCTCCCTACCCCACATGTGGTTATCACTGAATTATTAATCAAATTAAAAAATAATAACAATAACAAGTCTTAAAAATAACTGTTTTTAATACTTGTCAATACTCTATTAAAAATCCAAACTCTTACCCCTCTCAATCTTGAACACTTACTATATATATGTTAAATTGAGTTATGCTCGCTTTGACTTAAAAATCATTTCTAATTTAACATGAGGTTACAAGTGTGTTTGATTTAACTTTATAAATATTTAATTTTAAAAATAAATCATTTTAAAAAATTGAAGTAAATAGCTTTTGAAATATTTTCAGTGTATTTTAAACAAATTTTATCAAAAGTCTAAATAGTAATGGTTTTTTTTTCAAAAAAAAAATATTTTTTCCTTTGATCAATCTAAATGAATTAAAACCCCTTATTTTTCCTCAAGGTGTTTTCCATCCAAATGAATTAAAATATTTCCATGTAAAAGGAAAATTAAGATTTTTCCAACCAGAAGAGATGGGGTTTGGACATATGACGTGGAGGCTGATAATACATTCTTGATGTAGGTTGAGATATACTATTTTTCACTTTATAAACACAATATTACAAATGTAGTCATGAGCTTTCAAACTAAATTTGACGGATCCACTAAATATAAAATTGAAAGTTATTGATTCTATTTTATGTTTTCAAATTCAACAAATATTGTTTAACAGACAATTCAAATTATGTTTTCAAAAGCCATTTTTGGATTATGTGATAAGAAAAACAACGTATATTTTGAAAACAATATTTTTATATTTTTATTGTATCTATATTTTGAATTTTAAAATTTAAAATGCATAATTATATTAATTAAATATAAGAACATTTAAAACTACAATTTATCATGTTACGACATCACTATTTTCGTAATAACATATAATATGTATTAGGTAATGTGTTATAAATTATATAATATTACAAAATATAATCATATAACTTTTTTTTAACATAAATTATATTCATACGTAAATTGATAACAATTTATTATCAACTAAATATTAGTCGATAATTATAACTAATTGTATGATTTATAAATATAACCACTAGTGGCCACCACTGCGAGTCAACTCTTGTAACCATCATCACCTTCGACCACTACCACTACTGGTCAACTCTAATCATCACCACAAACTCCTATGACTATTATTTATTGTTTTTTGTTTCTTGTATTTTTTTCTAACACCTTCACATATTTTATAGTTTAAATATAATTTAATTATGTAAAATAAAAAATATATAGCATGTATTGAATTATAAAAGAGAATCATAAAACATTTACATTATCAAATACACACAAGTCCCGATGCAAAGCTAATAACTATCATACAATCGTTTCTATCATTCATACGTTGCTAAACTTTGATATGAAATATTATTTCTTGATCAATCTATTTTTCTTAGATGACGTTGACTCAAATCCAATTGAATTGTATTGTTATGTAAATATCGTGGTTGTAAAATATCAAAATGAACAAAATTAAATGTCCCAAATAAAATTTATGTATTACAAAATTCTAACTAGTTTTAATTGTACTATAAATAATAAATTCAAATTTAAAATATATATAAATATGTCTATACAAAATTTAAAATTCAAAATTAAAAAAGTTTGAATATATATTAAAATTTTGGAATTTGAAAATCAAAATGATGTATAAATTTAAATATTAAAAAATTTTAAATTTAAATTAAATATATAAATATAAAAAGTTGATAAAGAAAAAGATATAAAATAAAGAAAGATTTGTAAAAGAAAAAATATATATATAAAAGAAAGAAATGTAAAAGAGATCCAAATTAATATAGAAAAAAAATGAAATATAAAAAATGAAATTCCTGAGAATCAAACCTAGGACATATAGTCCATGAAAGAGACTTGGGTTTGCCACATTACCAACTAGCCAAACCAACATTTCGTGCCATAATAAAAACGAAATAAATAAAATGAGAATGAAATAGAAATAAACTATTTTTGGTAATTCTTCAAATTTGAAAAACGAAAACAGTTATCAAATATCATAATCTTAAAAAATGAAAAACAAAAAACAAAAGAACCTTATCCCACGGACAAACCAAAATAATAATCATCTAAAAAAAAAAGAAAAAATTAGACAAACCTCACTCAACTTGCGTGGACTAAACTTATATTTGTTTATTTTATTATTTTGAGATTGGCAAATTTTTTATTTACCATGTAAATTTTAAATAATAATTAATTATTTAAAAAAGCTTAGAAAAAAATCCAAACTCGTGAATACAGATGTTAATTTATTGCTCAACCACCTATCCGACACCCCCGATTTTGTCTGTCTTCAATTTGAGAATTCTCCCAATCATATCTCGCCACCTCCCCCACCCCAGTCATTTTTTATTTTAATTTTTTAAACCATTTTTATTTAGGAAATTCTTAAATATTTAAAATTTTCTACAAACACTTTGTCTTTTTAAAACCTTTTGCCATAAACGGTAAATATTTTTAAATATTTTTTTAATATTTAAAAATATCCCTTTTTATTTATTATATTGTTATAACGTATAGATGAAAATCGATATTGCGATTTAAATGACAAGTTATTTTCTCAAAATTACCTTATTAATCAAATATGCAATTTGATATATATGCGTTAATATTGAATTTCATCTTTCACTTTTTTTTTTATTTGAATAACGAATGACTAAATTCAACTTTGAAAAATATTATTTTAATGTATTATATAGGCTTCATCATTTTTATATGGTCTTCTAATAGCCTAATCACGATTTGTCATACATTTTCTTTAATTTTATACTTAGTTTGGATAATAATTCTATTTTAAATTAAGCTAGTATAGAAAGTAATTCATATATGTGTGCATGTATGAGAAAGATTGAATTAATATATCAAACTTCTATTGATGTTATGACAAATTCTGTAAGTTAAACGGAGCATTTTTCAGCGAATAGTACATTATTGTCATCCCAAATGACAATTGCAATTGCTTCTTCACCTATAGTATATTATGCTTTTATTTGTTATTTTTTTTTTATCAACATGAATAAAATTTAAAATTATTTGACATATGTTTCTTCATTTAGAGTTAAATATTAAAATTTTCATACTATATATTTGTTGTACCGTAAACACAACTTATTCCTTCGGTTACTCTTTCCATTTTTTTTTTTCATTTTTTTTTCAAGCATGTCTAAGTGATCATTAGGCTGGTTCGATTGTATTTTTAAAACAATCTTTTTTTTTCCTATAAAAATGGTTAACTAAAACAATCAAATTAATTTTTATAAAAGGACATTATATAAAATGGAAAAAGTTAAGGGGAAAAAAAAGAAGGTTGTGAACCGAAATTAAAAATAAATTTCAACGTGGCAATTATGCCATATTGTGCGCCAATTATTATCATTATTAGGAGTAGAGTAACATCCGGGAGGCAAAATCTCTTGGATATGTCTATAATCATACTAATAATCTTTACTTTATTTCCTTTAAAAAAAAAAACCAAATGATAAAAATACCCCTAAATAATAGTTGTAATTACAATTATATCCTTAATTTTTTAATAATAAAACTGGACCCCTGAACTTATAAAAGTATTAAAATTGAGCTCTTAAACATACAATAATTGTAAAAATTAAATCCACAAATGATAAAAGTTGAACCATCTTATACAATTATTACAATTTATACATAAATTCGAAGGTCCAGTTTTAACATTTGGATACGACTCAATTTTTAAATTTGAAAATTTAAGGATATTATTGCAATTAATCGTATTTTAGGGGTGATTTGTGCAATTTGTCTTAAAATAATAAAAATAAATTAATAATAATAATAACAACTCTTTGCTTTGTTGACCCAGGTCCACACTCTCATTGGTTGTAACAAATCTATCCTTCACCCGCAGGTGAAGTAATCGAGTCATCACTTTTTCATCTTCATTCCGACCCAAAATATAATTTCTAGTTCGAAAAATAAATTAAAACCTACTATAATCTCTTTACTAATCTTCGATTGTATGTCTAATGGAGGCATGAACGTTCAAGAATTGTCTAATAAATTCCAATATATTTCTTTTTATGTATCAAACAAGACCTTGATCTTTAAATTTTATGTATAATAGATTTCTAATATATTCGATAATTTTTTAAATTTACGAGCACATCTAACACAAATTGAACGTTAAGCATTTATTATATGCAAAATTTGATTATGGTTTTGGAAAAATAAAATGTTGAAGATGTCATTGACTAATTAGATACACACCTTATTAAAAGTTTGGAAACTAGTTTAATACTTTTAAAGGGTAGAAAAGCAAGAAGTAATACAAACCTACATAAATATATGATATCTAACGCATCCTCTAGTTATTAAAAAGTTTTGGTCGACACATAAGAAGCGAGTGAAAATATTATCTATGATTCATATTGTGAGTAGAACAAATATGGAATACAAATATTTGAAGATATGGTCTCAAAAGAGTAACACATATTATGTTGAGATAGATTGATATTAACATTGTTTTTAAAGATAAAATTCATTAAAAAAGTTGTCCACCAACAGTCGAATAAAAAACATAATAATCTTTGATTATAAAAGAGGACAAATAGAGATTTCTATTTATCTCGGGGAAACACTCCCCAAACAAGGTGAGAATCTTCGATTGGACGAAGAACGTGGAAGGAACGAAAAGAATTTTCTCCTCGTTGACTAGACGGAAAGAGGGACTATGATTAAATTCTCTGTCATACTCCGATATATATATACATAGCTTCAACCATAAGTATTTTTCTAATTTTCACCTCGACCTTTTATATTTAATACATTTCTAACATATAAATGCTTTAATACTTACTTCCTTACTTTTAAGATCATTATGTTATAATATTCAAGTTGAAGGTCAAACTATGATATTGTAGTATTTAAGATTTAACTTTTAAAAATGTATGGATTCAATGTTTTATCCATATATTTACAAAAAAAAAAATCCCGAACTCAACAACAATCCAAACAAGGCACTGACGGATCCAAAATTTTTGTTGATAGAGGGCTCGAGTCCCCTTGAACCGATACTAAATTTACTCGTAGAACAAGACTACGTGCACCTATTTAATTCTTTCAAATTGTAAATTGAGCAAATAATTAAAGTCTGTTAAACGTTGATGGAAATAGAGTTAATAGGTGGATAGACACACACATGTCGCATGCTTTGAAATACTAGTGGTGCTATATTATATTATTGTACTTGTACTTAAACGTTATGCCAAAATATTGGCTTCTTTTCCCCTTCAAATAAGATTGATAATTGCAATTTATCAAAGTTTGCTTCAAATATAAAGACATTACGAATCAGTAAACTCAAATAATGTAATTTATTACCAACTTGACATAATCAATACACTCAAATGACATAAAAAGTCAATTTCAATACGACAAAAGTATCGTCTAATAACTTTTATAAACAATGCATTCAATGATCAAAAAAAGTGTATATAGAGTTTAATTCAAAATACAACCATTAACAATAGTCAAATATACAGAATCAATATGAATACATTCAACAAGATCGTATCAAAATTTCGAAGTAATTATTAGAGATCTTAGACTGATAAAAAAGAAACGTGCATTTTATTAATGTAGATAATAACTATTAATTATTTTACGTATTTATTGTCAATACTTTCATCAGTACCATTCTCATTTGAATATAATGTGGTTTAAATGTTATCAGTAGTCGGCTAATTAGCAAGTCTTAGATTTCTCGTCATATTTCGAAATGTAATATTATGATGTTTTTTTTTTTTTTCAATATAAGCTGAAGCACGGTCTCCAAAATTAGCAAGTTTGAAATTTCTTACCATATGTCGAAAATCGAAATGTAATAATATAAAATAAAAAACAATGAATTTAAAGTTAAAAATTAAAAATTAAAGTAGTAAAAAAGAAAAATGAAGCAAGAGGATTAGAGGGGAATCGGATGGCAAGTTTAGTAATTAAAAGCGAATTCAACGGCAAAAAATAAAAGAAAGAAATCTGATTTGTTGGGAAAAAGACAAAAAGCAGGTCAGCGGCAACAAAAAGGTCGGCCCGCTAACACTAACCTTTGCTGCCTTTGCAGCTTTTAATAGAAACAAAATTAATGTATTTTAACAAATTCGTTTACTTTTTCTCTCCCTTATTCACATCACTTTTCTTTTTTCCGTAAAATTTTTAACCCATTTCTTTATTATTTTCCATTATTATTTTAACTTTTTCTTTTTCTCAAAGTCATCAATCTACATAATTTTTTTCCCCCTCCCTTATCGGACGTGAAATTTTTCATTAACCAGATTGTAATTTTATCGGGTTTAGCGTTTGATTATTTTAAAAAATACAGGGGGAAAAAATCTTGATCTTATAAAAATTAATTATAATTTTTCTATTCTCCATTTTCAACTTTTTTTTAAAAAAAATTATTTTTTGAAAATTTTATTTTGTTATTTACTTCGCTTTCCCTTTTGCTTTCTCAAGTGGTTTGTGTTTCAGACAGCTCTGGCCTGGAACCACTGGCCGGTCGTTACTTTCCGGCGGTTGTTATTTTCTCAGGAAACAAACAGATTTTTAATTTTTAATTTAATTTAATTTATTTTTGTTCTTCTGAAATTTAGCGATTGTTTCTTCTTCCCTGTATCTCGGAAGAAGGCCTTGCTTCCGAAAGCAAGGTAAAAATCCTGACAGAAAACGAAGTCGTTTTGGGGCAGTGCAACACTGTGGAAGGAAGTTATTTCTGTCATAGGTCGTGATCTTTTAGTTCATCGTGAAATTTCTCTTCATGCTTCCATTTTTTTCTTCATTTAATTGCCTTTTGATCCTCTATTTGCTCTAAAATGTCGAGTTTTAACTGTTTCTTTTTGAATTTCTGTTGTTTGGTTGTTTGGTTGTTTTTTTTTTTTTTTTTTTTTTTTTGAATTTTGTGGTTCAGTGTAAGAGTTTAGATCGTTAAACGGCGGCGGAAAGTTCCGGCCGGAATCGGCGGTGGATTTTTCTTTCATTTTTTTTAGAAATATCCTGCATGATCTTGTAGAGTGACTTCCTTTTATTATTTTTATTTTTTAAGATTTGATTGGTTATTTGATTTTTCTTCCTTGTTCGTGTTGTTCATTGTAGAGTGAAGGGGATTTTTCGTTTTTATATGTTATCGTTCTTGTTCAGTCTTCAAAAGTGAGGAAGAAAACTATTTGTTTAATTTTGTTTTGGTATTGACTAATCTTCTTCTTCAAAGCAGGAATGAGCATCTAAATCCTGCACCCAAAAAAAGAAAAAAACCCCAAAAGATTCGAAGTTCAAAGCGATGGAAGAAAGAGAAGCCATAAATGCAGGAGTAACAGTGATAGGAGCCGAAGCTCCGTCGGCTTATCACGTGGCTCCGAGAACCGATAACCCGCCGCCGGCCGCAGGCGGCGGTTCGCCAACTGTCGCCGCCTCGCCCGTAAGTGTGGGGCTGCCCGGAAGTGGAACCACAGGGAAAAAGAAGCGGGGTAGACCTAGAAAGTACGGCCCAGATGGAACGGTGACCATGGCATTGTCGCCATTGCCGCTTTCTTCCTCAGCTCCGACGGCCGGCGGCTTCTCCATCACCAAGCGCGGGAAGGGCCGGCTCGGCGGCTCCGAATTCAAACATCACAAGAAAATGGGAATGGAATATATAGGTAATGGGCAACCAAAGTTTTTCTTTAAAGAAATTTTCAGTTGGGATCATTAGAGCTGTAGAATTACACTAATTTTTTTTATTTAGTCTTTGTTGAGTTTTTCATCAAAATTTGCAGTTTGCTTCTGTTTGTGTATAAAAATCGAGGCAGGTTCGAGATTTGGTTTACTTAGATCTCTGAATATCATGAAGAATATATAATATCTTCACTTCAAAAAAGATTCCCATTTGAATTTTGCCTTACAAAATTCACGTGGGACCTTACTTGTTGGGATATGTCCTTCAACATATAAGATGTGTACGGCTGCTTTTATACTGAGATCTGACCTTTTAGGGGCTCTTCGAATATTCTTCTCACGTATTCTTTTTTTGTTCGTCATTTCCTTCAAATTCCCAACAAAACTGTTATCTTTTTTTGTTTTGTTTTTTAACCAATTTATTTGTTCTCTGTAGATGTTTGATCTGTAAATTAGTTTAAAGTGGTAGATCATAAGTTAATGCTGAGCGATCGAGCTTTTCTCAGAGTTGTTTTTGGCCGTACTTGGAATATAGTTGTAGATTCGAATCTATGTTACATGAGCTGAAAGTTTTGTGAAAAATAGAAACTCTTTCTGCCTCACGTAACGGTTAGAATGATTTGACTCCTTTGAAAGTTACCAATTACCTGGATCAATTGTCGTATCTGAACTTTCGATTTGAGTTGTACGTAATCGATACTTTTCTTGATTGGAGTTTGATTATTACTATGTTCTGCATAAGACATTAATGATGAAAAATTAGTGTGTGAACCCTGAAAGAAAAAGATCAAGTCCAACTTAAAGTGTAGGTGATGTTAGAGTAAGATATAGTTAAAATAGGTCAAATCCAATTATAAGCAATTTAAACATCTTCCATTCTTAGATGATCATCAATATCAAAATCTTTTGGGTATTTATAGTAGGTCGAATTCTCGAATATTGTTTAAATTACTGAAAAGCCCTTTTAGCCTTTCGAGATTGGTTTAAATTGTCGTCGCGTCATGTATCCAGCTATTTTTGTTTTCTAGCATGTCTTCTACTTCTACTTTTATTAACTGTTTGTTTTCTTTAAAATTGTTGACCGTGGTGTTTACAAATTTAATGTATTGAATAATGGTATATGTGGAAGATTTTGCTGCCACCATTTGGCTTATCTCTTAGGCTCGAAATCTCTTTCTTGTTATAAATATCGTGTTTGTTATTTCATGTTAAAAATAAAGAAAACAATCTCGTTAAACATTTTGTTTAAGTTCTTTTGGTTGAACTGGAGAGAATCCAATTGAAGAAAGCAGTTTTAGCCTTCTCTGGAGTCTATTGCCTCAGATCTCAGCTACTAAGATCATTAAGAAGAAGATAATATGACCCGAGACAACCTGAGTTTTTGTTGTGATCGTTCATCATTTATACTTATTATGCCTTGTGGTTATGGCTTCTCGAGGAACCCAATATTTTGGTGTAAAAACAGAGGATTTAACAAATAGATGGTTTATCTAAAGTGCTTTGATCATGGTACCTAGTGTGGGATCTTTGTTGTTCATGCCAGTCTGTTATTAGTAGATGAGCTAAACGTGCAAGTAATCTAGCGTGCTGGCAAGTCTTTGGTTTTTCGTTTTCTCTTATAAACTCTTAGTTTGTTGTCAGGGATAGACTTTGTATTCTATCTATGGAAAAGGAGGGCCGTTTTACTTCTACAAAAACACGAAACTGTGGAGCATAATTTGAGCTCTTTGATTTTCTTCATCTTATTGGCTTTCAGCTGTTGGTATCTGAAATTATATTTGTTCTCCATCAATTATTACAGGAGAATGGAATGCATGTTCGGTGGGTACAAATTTCATGCCTCATATCATCACAGTCAATGCTGGCGAGGTACGTTCATTATGGAAAATAGAAATAAAATGAATGTTTTCGTACTCATACCTAATGTCTGCTATGTATCATTGCTACAATTATGACCCTCATACTTCAACCAAATTTGGTGGTCTCTATCCTCAATTTTTTTCCTTACGTCGAAACTCTTGAGAATTATAAGGTGTTCAAGTTTCAAGGCTTTGGATATGGTTTCTCTTGAACCTATTTTAGCTTGTAATAGAAGTTTCTAGTGTCTAACAAGTAAAAGTATGCCTTCTCAGCTAGTTTGATGATTTGGTTGTAAACCTTCAAATTCTTTCAATCTCTTAGTTCAGTGGATGAAGCCTTAAAACGTTGTTAGGATTTGTTTTAAAATACAAATTTGTTTTTGGAACAATGTTTTGGCAAGAACATGCAAGTGTAAGTAAATTTTGTTTTGTTTTATTTTTAAAAATTAGGGAAATTCTTATAAATGGAAAATCCAAAAAATATTTATACTTTGGAACTTT
Organism: Benincasa hispida; assembly: GCF_009727055.1. Classification (NCBI taxonomy): domain Eukaryota; kingdom Viridiplantae; phylum Streptophyta; class Magnoliopsida; order Cucurbitales; family Cucurbitaceae; genus Benincasa; species Benincasa hispida. Next base: position 5,011,715 of record NC_052349.1, on the reverse strand, counting down.
TTGCTATAAAGATGTAAATATTTTTTTATATTTAAAAGGCCACTTAAAATTATTCTTTTATTGTGTTTTTACTTCTTTTTTTAGGGTAATTGGAGTATTTTCCTTCAATTTGTATCTTTATCTTGTGGTTTCTAGTGGACAATAGTTTTAACTTGACTAGTGAATTGATTATTTTTCTTAAAAAACTGTTTTGATTTGATAATAGTCTCCCAATCAAGCCATGAGGTTCCATGTCTATTACCTGTATAATCTCTTTCAGTTTCTAGAATCTATATTTCTGACTTGAGATGAAGTCATTGAATGTCCCCATGGATTTTATTTATCATCGGGGCTGTTTTCAAATAAAGGAAAATGAATAAACTTATTTACAAATATAGCAAAATGTTACAATCTATTAATAGTTTTACCATTTAAAACAATTACCTTTATTATTATTATTATTAGGTTAGAAACCAAACTTTTATTGAGAAAAAAGGAAGGAAATACAAGGGAATGCAAAATGGGTCTATAAGAAAAAGAGAAAAGGGCAAGATAGTTACCAAAGAGGGGATTTAGTCCAATAAAGTCGAACTAGAATGAGAGTTACAAAAGAGTATTAACCGGCAGCCATATGGAGGCATTCCATCTCCTCATGAACTTCCTCACACAATCTCTCCACCTCGTAAAAATTTTGTTAGTTTTTTTCCAATCCAGATACCCCAAACAATAAAATGACCTCATGAATTATTATTTCCCGCTCGGCTCTCTCTACAGATGATATAATTGACTAACGTAGTTTTTCTTTTTTTTGGATGTTTGGCTGTTGAAAAGGACGTCACTATGAAGATCATATCATTTTCCCAACAAGGTCCTCGAGCAATCTGTATTCTTTCTGCTAATGGTGTAATTTCGAATGTCACTCTTCGGCAGCCTGATTCCTCGGGTGGTACTTTAACATATGAGGTACACCAAGTCAATTAGTCTTCTACTGGCGCTTGCCAAATTTTCAATAAATTAAAACCATTCTAGAAGATGATAATGCAGGACCGAAAATCAAAATGGGAGATTGTCTTATTGAATTGTTGTGCATGTAATAAGTGGCCTTTGCATTGTTTCTGTCAAGATGATTAATAGGGATTATATATTTGTCACTGTCAGGGTCGTTTCGAGATACTTTCTTTGTCTGGATCATTCATGCCTACTGAAAATCAAGGAACAAGAAGCAGGTCGGGTGGGATGAGTGTCTCCTTGGCAAGCCCCGACGGTCGTGTTGTCGGGGGAGGGGTAGCTGGTTTACTCATAGCTGCAGGCCCAGTACAGGTATCAAACTTCTTTTTATTACCACAATTTGAAGAAGCAAAACATGTAGTATTTCCATGGAATACTTGTATTGAACTTTCCTCTAAATTAGGTTGTAGTAGGGAGTTTTCTACCAACTAGCCAACAGGAGCAGAAGGTAAAGAAACAGAAGCCCGAGTTGGTACCAGCTGCAGCCCCTGTTGCCGTCCCGAGCACGGCACCAGCTCCCACTGTGCCAACTTCCAATGCCGATACAGATGACAGTTTAAATGGGAACGGTCTGCAAAATCCCGGGTCGTTAAAACCGACCGGTTTTGCTCCTTCGCCTTTCCAGAGAGACAATTGGGGTACCAATGCCGCTGTTCATTCCTTGCAGGAGCCGAGAAATTCCGCTACCGACATCAATATATCTCTGCCAGGCTAATCTAATTAGTTGCTTACCAAAAAAAATTGCATGCTGACCACATTGATCTTATATGATTTAGGCCTTTCTGATTGTTCTTACCAAAATTACCATTTGAGATTTGACTATGATCCACCACCACAGTGAGCATTAGGGAAGTTTTTATCGCCAACTTTCCATGGTTAGATTCACACATTTTTCTTAATTATGATCAATTAGGACATGTCTGATTTAGTTTTTGGTTTTTCTGCTGTACCTGTTATTAGGATGATGGATGTAATGAATGAATGACCTCTGGCTTTTTTTCCATCTATTTTTGACAATTTTGTTATTTTATGGACTTTTTTTTTTTGTATGTTTCATTATTATTATTATTTCTGGAAGTGAATGCTGCAGATTTTGTTTGGAAGTGCCAGGTGGTTTCTGTTTCTCTCTAACATATTTCCTAAAATGCATTCTCTCTTTTTCTCCAGTTTTTTCTTGTGATAAATGCCAATTATGTCACAAGAAAAGTAGGGTTTTTCTTCCTTTTCCAACAGCCAATGGTTTGGGTTCCATGTGATCATCTTTAACTCTCTTTTTTTTTAATATTATTATTTAAATTATCTTAAAATGAAGAGATTCGTATGGTTTTTTTATTTTTGTTTTTGTTTTTGAAAATTAAGTTTATAAATATTACTTTTCATTCAAATTTTTTTGTTTTTATAATTAAATCTAGACACTATTTTTCAACTAATTTTTTTCATTTGTTTTTTTACCCATGGTTTAAAAATCAAGCTAAAATTTGAAAACTAAATAAAGTAGTTTTTAAAAAGTTTTTGTTTTTGAAATTTGACGAATTCAAGTATTATACTAAAAAAAATATTCAAATTATTATAAGAATTGAGAATGAAATAGATTTAATTTTTAAAAAAATCAAATGATTACCAAATTGAACCTTAATTATGAATTTTGTTTATATTAATTTCAATTGAGTTCTCATGATTTTAAAATGTTCAAAGATAGTTCATATAAAGTAACAAAAAAAACCAACTTACCCACACACAATATATATATATTACTTCAAAAATAAATATTAATAATGGGATTGGCTTAGATGGTATTAATATTAATATTACTATTAATAATATTGTTATTCTTGACCTCAATGAATGAAAAGTAACACAAAATCAACTAAGCTAAAAAAAAATCTTATAGTCAATTTAAACTTAAAAATATATATTCATAATGATAATGGTCAATCTTTGTTGCACTTATAAATAGAATTGGCCTAGTTATATTTTTATTCTCAAGTCATACAAGAGTTTTAATGTTGGACTAAAATTCTTATTTTCTTTGACTAAATATGACCAACAAAACTTAAAATATCCTATTCACAAATAATACGATATTGCCCCAAAAAAGAGGGGAAAAAAAAACGATACATTGAATATTTGGTACACTTAAATTTATAGTAGGTTTAAGCCTAATGATAGAACAAACTATCAAACTAATATTAAAGAATGGTGATCTTTTTACTACAACCATCGTGGAATAGTGGAACCAATCTTTGATCCTAAAGTAAGAGTGCATTTTAATTATTACGGAGTAGCTTGAAACTAAACTCACTTTAAAAAAAAATAGAGATAAAAATATTAACATTCGACAAGAAGAGATTTATAAGCTTTTCCTAAACCAATTTCCATTGAAAATTAAAAAATTGGTTGGCGCATGAACTTTGAGATTTGTGTTTATTTGATCTTATACTTTCAGAATGTTTAATAAAGTTTAAAATTTTTAAGTTTGTACCTAATGATCCCCACATTTTTTATATAAATAATTGAATTATTAATATATATTTAAATTTTATGTTGTAATGAAATCCTAAACTTTCAATGATAGGCCCCATTTGGCAACCATTTCAAATTTGATTTTTGATTTTTGAAAAATAAACCTATTTTCTTTTTTTTTTTTTTTTTTTTTTTTTTTTTTTTTTTTAATACCATAATTTGCATCTTTGTTAAGTATAATGGCTGAATTCTTTTTGTTAAGTATAATGGTTGAATTCTTAGCCAAATTAAAAAAAAACTATATATATATATATTAGTTTATAAAATTTGGTTTTATTTTTTAAACCATTGGTAAAAAAAAGTAGATAACAAAGTAAGAAATTTAGAGGTCGAAATAGTGTATATAAGTTTAATTTTCAAAAACAAAAAATAAAAAATCAAATGGTTACCAAATGGGGTCTTAAAGATTAAATTTATAATAGTGAAAACTTTATAGACCAAATAGACACAATCCTCAATATTTAAGGACTACAATTGTAATTTAACCTATATAAGCTTAATCTCTAAATTTTGAGATTTGTGTCTAGGTTCATAAACTTTGGTAAATGTCTAATAAGCCCCTAATGGGTCATTCAAATTTGAAAATTTTAATTGATTTATTATATATAGATCCGAATTTTATATGGAAGCTTAAACTTTTGATTTTGTATCCCATAGATCTATGAATTATGAAACATATAGAAGTTTACAGACTAAGTTTGTAATTCTGAAAGTTCAATGACTGAATAAACACAAATTTAAGGCTAAAAAACCAAACTTTAGTTGTTGTTCCTAGATCACCCATCCATCTTAATTCTACCTAAATTTTTTCATAGAAACACTATAATCAATATAGGATCGTATAACAATACTAGCAAGTGGACATGATTAAAGCTCATAAAACTAATAATTCAACTTAGATTAAAAAAGGACAGTTGCAGATATAATAATCATGTCCAAAATACAAGCAGATAGACTACATTGCGAAAGAATTTGTGATATAACAAACTTTAAATCTAATTCTCGAAGTCTATTAATGATAGACTATATCGTTGATGAGAGTATGTAATTGATAGAATATATCAATGATAGATTTTGCTATGTTTACAATTTTAAAATATCGTTGTTCACTTAACTATTAACACTAAAAGTACTACCCATCGTACCTACTGATAAAAGACTAGAGATGATTGTATAAATGGTCAAAATGGAATGATTTTTATGAAAAATGGCCACATATTTTTCTTAGTGAAAATGACTTAAGGACTAATTCTAGGACTATTTAATTTTTAATAATGGACAAAAATGCCCCCTACATAATCCCTACAATTATGCTATATTTTTAAAAAACTGTCTAAAACAAAATCTAACAAACTAAACTACCCCAAATCTAACCTTAATTCTAAAAATAATAATATATAAGATACACAGACAAAACTAAAGTGGAGATACATAATCTAAAAAAACATAATTAGGAATTAATGGTTGAAAACAAGAAAAAATAAACCTTTAATTTTCACCCCCAACTTAATATTATTGATCATCAATAATATTTTATTATAATTAATAATTTTAACACATAATAAGCTAATACCATATATTCAAAATAGCTATCAAATGCCTTTTACTATCAACTCCTAAAATTATTTCATACTAAGTCCTAGAAATATCTTCTACTCATAAACAATTAAAATTCATACTTTGAATTCATATTAAAATAAACTTAAATCTTCGTTAGACTAAGTCATATAAATACCTCGTAGAAGCTAGAATCACCATTTCTTTTATTAATACTATGTTGTAATTAAGAGCCAAATTTTTTATAAGACTGAGTCACTCCAATATTGCAATTGCAAATACTGTGTATTAAAAGACCGTCAACTGAACCACGCAAAATACCCTACACTAGACTAAAGTATTTGACGTGAATAATATATTTTGAGAACAAGTTGTTCAAAAGCTAAACAACCTTTTATTTATGGAGCACAATCGATCCTGACTATGGACAGAGGAGTCTAGTACACAAGAATATATGTGAGGGCCACATCTTTCATTTACACCATTCATGATCCAATTAAATACTTCGGTATATGAATTATTCTCACATTAATTGTGGACTACATCAGTTATCATCCTCCTCCTCCACAACGTCTCATGTCACCTACTTTTACCACAAAATTTCCGTAAAAATACTAATTCTTTAAATCCTCAATTTCATCTTTCATTTCCACTGGCATCAGTTTAGATAATAAAAAAACCATTAAATACCTTTTAAGTTTGGATGTGTTTCAAAAATGTTAATTTAGTGACCAAGTTATCAATCAATTGTCTTTAAAAAAAAACCATGCACAAAGGATCGGGTTTATACTTCAATCAACACCTCATGTGACCATGGGATAAAATCGACACAGGGTATATGGGTACTTAAACTAGAGATAAAAAAACGTTTAAACAAAAAAGAACTATTAAATGATTAAATAATTAAATCTCAATTTTTTAAAAAAAACTATCGTCTTCATACATATTCATATTTATTTGAAGATTTCTTTTAAAACTACCAGTAATTTGAAGAATAAAATCTATGTAAATCTCAAAAGAACGTGGATCTACCTAATTGGGAGCATGTGGTGAGGGGTAAAATGGAGAAACAAAGATCAGTGGTGGGCCCCTAAAATAACAGAATGGCCATTAATCAATAATCCCAGATAAAAATGGCCAATCCAAGCCTGAAAAACGTTGGGCTTTATTGTGTGAATGTCCAAGCAACCCAAATTTGTTAGAACAGCCCACCCACATCTATGGATTGGGCCACTCTAAAACGCCGTCGTTTTGGTCATTCAATTCACATCATTTTTTTTTTCTTGAGCGAAAAGACACCGTGAGATCTAAAGAAAAAAAAAAAAAAAAAGCGAGAAAGCTATAAACCCAGAGACCAAGTTTTGTGCCTTTGCTTTGCTAAGTTCCTCTTCTCTCAAGAACGCCTTCGTTTCATCTGACCTATTCGCCATGACGAAGCAGCAAGCTAACTGGTCTCCTTACGACAACAATGGCGGGTACTTTCTATTTCTCTCTCATTCTCTATACAGTGTTTCGATGTTTTTATTATCTGTTACAGGTTATGAATCACTGACAAACTTTGTGCAGATCCTGTGTTGCGATTGCCGGTGCCGATTACTGTGTAATCGCCGCTGATACTCGGTTGTCTACGGGTTACAACATTCTCACTCGTGATTACTCCAAAATTTGTAAGCTGTATGTCAATCTCTGACCGAATTTTAACTTTCTTTTGGAATTTGAATTCTTAAGCTTAGTCGAGTTTCGGATATGTTTCCCGAATTGTACGGTTGTCTACGGCTACGGGTTTAGTTTACGTTTTTATGGCTGTTACTCGGCGATAGACTTCTGGCTTTTAGAGTTCACTCAGGGTTATAGTTGGGTGGAGTTTTGAACGAAATGAACGGTAACTTATCTGAAAATTGTGTATTGGTGTGTAATAATATGTGGTTTAGCTTGTGAATGAAATTGGTGCCAGCTTACTTGAAGTGTGTAGCTGTGCTCTTGGGAATTTGGTCATTTCATGGTTTTGGTTTTGCCTCGGAAGGGTTATGAATCGGTTGGAAGCATTGAGGAAATGTTATGAAAGTAATGGAGAAGCATTCTTTTAAGGATTGATGGATCCGTTGGATGCTGAATTTACTGCTTAAACCTGTTGATAAATGATTTGGGAGACAAAGTATCCTGAATGGCCAAGCCTTAGTTCAAGGAGCTAATTGGTCTATGATACTCCCGTTTGTAAATGTGGAAGATCCTTTTTTGGTTGAAGGGAAAAAAACAATTATTTCTCAACCCTTGAGGGTGTTTTTGGATTCCATTGCACAGGGGTATAACTAAATTTTGAATGAAATTCAAGTTGGTGATATAAGTAATGGTCTGATGTTTTGTATTCTTTTGTTATGTTATGTCATTGTCAATTGATTTCCTCAATTTGGTCTGACATTTCCCCAGATTTGTTATTGTACTTCACCTTCATCTAATGTAAATTTTTTGATCACGCTGCTTCCATGACAAGGGTTTTGGATCATGCATTTTTTATTCTATGGATTTGATGTTACTAGTATACTTCACTCACCTAAAAGCCCACTTTTCCACACACATGCATACATTTTACTGATGCGCTTATTTATGTTATGACTATTGATGTTGCAGGGCTGACAAAGCTGTGATGGCCTCTTCTGGTTTTCAAGCTGATGTGAAAGCCTTACAGAAGGTTTTGGCAGCTAGGCATTTGGTGAGATTTCTATCTGAATGAAAATATCTTCTTAGTTTGATCTCCGTAATGCATATTAGCCAAATGCTATGCTATAAGGCTTCATTTACAAGGCTTTGAGTTTTTGACACACCTAATTTTTTTTATTTTATGTGAGTTTGATATTGTGTGGGTTACTATTTTAACCTGAAGATTGATCTCCTTCATTATATGACTCCTTTTTGTGATTTGATATCTGGTTTATAGTTTCGTTTCTATTAGGCCTGGATTGTTGTGTATATATATTATGCACTGCACTTGTTATTGTTGCTTCTGCATTGTTGAAATTGTAATAGCATGGTTTTTAAGATTTCAAATACCATGCTTCCCATGTGACATTTTGTTCCCATCCTTCTGTATATAGTCAAGATGTTCATTTGCATTTTCGACATCACATTTGATGTTTTGATCTTATAATGATTTTAGGAGCAAAGCGACTCTTATCTTAACTTTTCTTTTTGTGATTTTCTATTCTGTAATGTTTGTTCTTTTAACGAGTTTTGCGGTTTATTATGTCCATTTTAATATGTGTACCCTCTTTCATGTTCATCTTCTGATTCTAATTCTAATTTTTTCATGCATCAAACCAAATTGGTTCTTAATGGAACCTCATTTTTCTTTTAAAATGTACAATGAATACTTCAAAAGTTGAATTGAAATTTGTGGTGTAAATTTATTACTTTGACTCTGAATTGCTCTAATTTTGGGAGAAGATGATGCACAAAGCATCTTGTCAATTTCAGTTTTCAAATTTATTTTGTATAAGATTTCAGGTTGGAGGATTGGAATATGATTCATTATTTTGATGTCTCATACGTTACTTCCTCTACTTTCAGACCTACCAACATCAGCACAACAAGCAAATGAGCTGCCCTGCGATGGCTCAACTGCTCTCGAATACATTGTACTTCAAACGGTTCTTTCCGTATTATGCTTTTAATGTTTTGGGCGGGCTTGATAATGAAGGTACATGACTTCCCTGCTTGTGGTTCCAGTTTTATGTCTCACTTTCCCATGAAGTTATTCTCTTCTTGAAACAGGAAAGGGTTGTGTGTTCACCTACGATGCTGTTGGGTCTTATGAGAGAGTTGGATACAGCGCCCAGGGGTCGGGGTCCACCCTCATTACGCCCTTTTTAGATAACCAACTGAAGTCTCCCAGCCCTCTATTATTGCCTGCACAGGTATGGTCTCTCATGGAAATTACATTTCGGCTCAAGAAAATAAAAAATGGTGTTGATGGTTTCTCCCCTTTTTGAAAGCTGAACGGAATACTTGGCAAAAATAGACCGAACTCAATGGATATCCAAGCTTAACCAAATATTTATTATCGTTATTATTATCTAACCAGATATCCAAGCTTTCGTATTAGACAAGAATATCGATAGAACCATTGGGAGTAAGAAAACTGGAAAAGGCTCTATTGGGTGATAAGGAGGGAAAATGTAACAAACTTGCACATCCAAGACCTCTCATCTTCCCAAAAATACATTAGTCCCATAATTCTTGTATGTATATACCATGCATGACTTTGATAAAGAACTAAAAGGTTAGCAATCCATGGTGGGCATCTATCAGGATTTAATATTCTATGAATCTTTGATATCCAAATGTTATAGGGTTAGGCAGGTTGTCTCGTGAGACTGTGAGATTAGTTTGAGGATATGGGTTGAGGTGCATGTAAGCTATCCGGACATTCACAGATATATTAAAAAAAAAATATCATGAAGTGTAATTGAAAGGAGCCCATTACCCTCCTCCCCCTTAACTTGTTTACTCTCTGTCACGTAAGGCCCCCACGTGTGCCCGTACTTGCACACGGGCTTTACTTTGCCTATATGGTATTGGTAGTTCAAAGTTGAAACCGACAGTTCTAACTCGGGCGGGTTGACTTTGTTTTTGGGATGCATTTCTATTCTCTTTGGTATCTCTTTATCTCAACCAAATTATGGTGAACAGGATTCTGCCACGCCTCTGTCAGAAGGTGAAGCAATTGACCTGGTGAAAACTGTTTTTGCATCTGCTACTGAGAGGGATATCTACACCGTAATTCTCTTCCACTATTTATATAATATCCTTATTCTGAGTAAGCATCTACGTAGATTCCAATTCTGAGAATTTGTTTTATTAACAGGGCGACAAACTCGAAATCGTCGTTCTTAATGCCGATGGTATTCGTCGCGAATATATGGATCTCCGAAAAGATTAGTTTGGTGTTGGCTTGATTGATTGAATGTTGGTGCAACCGTACGAATTCCTCATCGGCAGTAACCGTCGTGGAGATTATTGCACTTTGATATTTACAGATGGCTAAGTTTTAGTTTTTCTCTGTAATATGACTTCTGTTTCCAGATTAAAATCTCTTTTGTTGACATGGGATAGTATTAAAATCTGCAGGGCTGTTGGCTGATGTTGATCGATCTCCCCCTTTTTAAAAATACTTTACTTCTAGAAATTCTACAAGTAGTATATTTCATGAGAAAATGGATTTGAATCTTAATACAAGGTAATAGAAGCCGGGTGGAACACAATAATTTAATTCTGGTTAACATATTGTTTTGATTTAGAATGTCTTTGTAGTGCTAGGTCTGGAAGCACTTGTATAAAATAGGCTAAATTATGACAAATATCAATGAATTTGGAACTTTTCTCTTATTCCTACATTTTTAAAAGTTGCAATATTACCACTCAACTTTCATAAACGTTTCAAAACTACCATTGGAGTACAAATTCTTTAACATTCCAAACAAAAATCAGGATTTAGAACTTGACCTAAAACGATGTGGTGACTCAAATTTTCGTGTTATATCACTTGCTATATCATTTCATATCTCAGTTTTTATATAATTTTTAAAGAATTTCTAATTTAAGGGTATTTTTGAAACGTTTATAGAAGTCTAAGGAAGATATTGCAATTCTTGAAGGTACAAGGTATTTTTGAAATAAATAGCAAAGTTCAATGAGATAATTGATTAAAAGACCCAATTTTAGACCTCAATGGTTTTTATCCCACCTTTTCAAACTTAAGAATTTTGCCTCTTACTTCATCACTAGCCAAAGTTACAAAACTGTCATTAGTTTTTTTCCCTTTTCTCTTCTTCTTCGTCTCAATTTTGCTTCCTTCATTTGTCTTGGTCATTCTCCATTTATTTGTGGTAGTTTATGATATTATTGAGATTATTAAGTTGTGGCGATTTTCACATTACTTTTTTTTGGTTAAAATTAATGGCTGAATCAACAAAAAAAATAAAAAATAAAAAAAATGAACATATGTTAGAATTTAAATCACTCATACAAGTCTATCAAGTTTAACGAACTAAAATTTATATTGAAAATTAATTGATGATTTTTCTAAATAAAATATATCGTTTTCTTCAATTTCTTGAAATATGTTTAATATTGTTGGAAAAATATTTATGTGCATCCAACCCTTGTTTTTGTGCATTTACTCGATTGTCTAATTATAATGAATTTAAAGAGATATTGCGTATCAAGTATTAGTCATAAAAAAGATTTATTACATAATAATTAGAATAAGTCAATAAAAAGGAACTTCGAAATTCTTGCATACATTAACAATTGGAGCGAAAAGTTAAAAAAGAAAGTAGAGGGAGGAGAGGGAAGTGCAGGGTCGAATCATTTAAATTAGTCTATGCCTGTGCTTCTGCTCCATTTCAAGCTTCTGCACCAAGCTTCTCTGCCACTGCAATTCTCTCTTCAATGGCTCGCAACAGGGTAAACTATTTTCTTTCTTCTGCCATTACTTCGATGTTCGAGTTACTTCTTCTTCTAATTCTTGCGCGACCAAACGGAACTGGTTTTTATGGAGCTCGGGTTCAGTATTTCAATCGAAAGAAGTTGAGTTTTATTTTGATCCTCACATAAGCCAAGTATGATTGGATTTACGTCTAGGGTTTAGGTTTTGTTGTCTAAGTCGTTCATTAGGATCCAGGATGTTGGCTCGTGTTTTTTATAGGTAACCGAGTGCTGTTAAACCCGAATGAACGAGGATCTTTCTTCTTCTTTAGCTTCAGAATTTGACCGTGAATTTCATAGGAAAAATTGCTCACTTCCAAAATTTTGCTTGGAAAAGAGACATCTCCTAGCTTATTTGTTGTTTGACCAGAGCAAAATACTACTATACGCTAAATAATTGCAATATTATTCATTGACCTTTTGTAAATGTTTCAAATCAATAATTTGAGTGGAATTCAACAACAATTTTGGATATAAATTAAGACCTGGAATGGGTGTGGCAATCTCGGGGTCTCAATTTTCATTCAAGTTCACCGCCACGTTATTTCAGGTCTTAATTTTCATCTAACGTTCGACTCCAAGGGTGGTTTTAAATGGTTATGAAAGGTTAATAGTAATATTGTAACTTTTGAAAGAATAGAGGTATTTTTGAAACAAAGGACAAAGTCCAGGGGTACCTTTTGTCATTTAGCCTATTTTAATTAATAACTAGGATATTGACACTCTTTGGTATTAGGTTTCACTGATACTTGGTAATTTGTATGTTCCTATGGGCTACAACAAGGTTTTAAGTTTTCAATATGAAACTTGAATTCAAGACCTAAGAGGACATCTCCAACTATTTCACCCTGTATCATTGGTACATCCTTGCAGGTGTCAATGAGCTACAACTTACAAAAAACTTTTAAAAGTTGTAATTGTACTGCCATCTCAGTGAATCTGAACATGTCATGTTTTTATTCTATATTCATATTTCTCAATTCAAGGATTTATGTTATATGGAGTAGGAAATCTTGGTGCTGGTGCTGGATGTTGGTCCATCAATGCACTCTATTCTCCCCGAGGTTGAAAAAGTGTGTTCAATGCTAGTAGAGAAGAAGGTATTCTGTTAACAGTTTTCTCTAGATATTTATTAGTTTCTAACTTATTTAGAGTTTTTCCTTCTGTCAAGGACTAATGAGTTCGTTGTGAACAAATAATTTTTCACGTATCAGAAATTCAGAACATATTTTCTTTAACTATTTTAGTTAATTGTACCATCTTTTGATGCAGCTAGTCTACAACAAATATGATGAAGTAGGAATTGTTCTATTTGGAACTGAAGGTCTCTCTCTCTCACAATTTTTAACGTTTATTCTCTTAAATGTTCATTAACAGATGTGTTCGAAAACTTGTTCGTATTTACAAAATTTTACTGTACGGATTACTTTACCTATGCAATGATATTTGCAGACACTAAAAATGAGCTGACAGAGGAAGTTGGTGGATATCAGCATGTGGTGGTTTTACAGAACATGAAAGTGGTTGATGGAGATCTTGTTGATGTTCTAAAACGGATCCCTCGAGGAACTGTTTCTGGTGATTGTATCCAACATTTTAATAGAATTCATTGTTCGTTTGTGTTGATGGAGGATCATGCTTTGCTTTCTATACCTGTATCATTTTATAATAGATTATATGCTGCTTGAAACTCTGATCTTTTTGTTTCTGCAAATTGGACCTCTGCAATGTTCCATTCATCATCGAAAATTCCTTTCGTTCCATATTACTTTACACTTTTATTTATTTATTTTTAATTTATTTAAATAAAAATAATATCAGGATTGATCCCTGGCATTATGCTTATGGTCTACTCAGCTATTCTTAGAGAGGCTGTTTTGTCCACCCCTAAGCCTAGCTCCAAGAAACAACAAACGGTTTAAGTTATTAATTAAGACCCCGTTTAATAACCATTTGGTTTTTAAAAATTAAATTTATAAACACTACTTTCATTCCATCTATTGATTTCTTTATCTTGATATGTGTTTTTAGGAGTGTTTTTAAAAACCAAGCCAACTTTTGAAAACTTAAAAAAGTAGTTTTTAAAAACTTGTTTTTGTTTATGGAATTTGACTTAGAATTCCAATGTTTAGTTAGAAAAATGAAAACAATAGTAAAGAAGCTGTTACAACACAAACACCATTCAAAAACCCAATTATTATCAAATGGGGCCTAAGTTTCAGTCGAGGGACTTGAACTCAGGACCTTAGGGGTATCTATAAAGCATCTATGCTGTTACCACTAAGCATGCCCCCTGAGGTTTTCTATGATCCAGCTTTAGTTTGCTGCATGATGGTGGCTTGACTGTCATAATAATTAGTAAATCACAAATCATTTTCCAAAATGATTTATTTGTAATGCTACACTAAGGATTTTATTAGCTTAATGTACAGCGACAGACATAACATAATTTGTTCATGGTTAGATTATCTGAAGTTTCTTAAATTGTCTAATGTTGATATATTTGGTACCTTGACATTTGTTGGTAGTTCTTGACGCCATAATTGTAGGAATGGATATGTTGATAAAGAAATTTGGAGTGACAGAAAAGGGGAAGAAACGCTTGTGTCTTGTTACAGATGCTCTATTCCCTATAAAAGAACCTTATGAAGGAACTAAAGAGGATCAAGTTACGACCATTGCACAACAGATGACAAAACATGGCATGAGAATGGATAGTGTTGTTGTGAGAGGGAGGTTCGGTCAGGATGCAGATGAGAAAATGATGAATGAAAATGACAATCTTTTAAACATATTTTCAGAGAAAACAAATGCAAAAATGGTGTATGTGGAGAGTCCAACTTCATTATTAGGTGCAATCCGGACTCGAAGCATAGCGCCTGTGACAATTTTTAGAGGCGATCTTGAGATAAGCTCCATTATCAAGATTAAGGTGAAGTGTTAGGTCTTTAACATGACTTATGCCCAACATTTTCAGCTACTCTTATCATAAAATTCTGCTAGAGTGTTCAAATTTTTTGGTAGAAAAATTAAGGGTAGCTTCCATCTCTTTTACACATGATTGATGCTCCAATTTAATCAGGTATGGGTTTACAAGAAAACATCAGAAGAGAAGTTTCCTACTCTGAAAAGATATTCTGATAAAGCACCTCCAACTGATAAATTTGCCACACATGAAGTCAAGGTAGATTATGAGTACAAAAGCGTTGAAGAACCTAGTAAGGTAGTGCCTCCAGAACATAGGATTAAAGGTTATCGGTATGGACCTCAAGTGGTTCCGATATCGACTGCTGAATGGGATGCAGTGAAGTTCAAACCAGAAAAGAGCGTGAAGCTACTCGGATTTACAAATGCATCAAATATAATGAGGTGGATTCTAACTGTTTTGAATTTTTCTTTACCCTATCATGTAAAGGAACATTTTGTACTCATAGTTTGTGTTTTGAACTCTTCTGGTTTGCTTAATTATTTTGAAGGCACTACTACATGAAAGATGTAAATGTCTTAATCCCTGAACCGGGCAATAAACGAGCCATTATTGCGGTTTCTGCTCTAGCAAGAGCAATGAAGGAAATGGACAAAGTGGCGATAGTGCGATGCGTTTGGAGACAAGGACAAGGGAGTGTTGTTGTGGGTGTCTTGACACCCAATATATCAAAGAAGGACGGTATTGTATGTCTACTAAATACATTTTTGTATTCCCTTATTGAGTAGTCTTTGTGTTATATATATATATATATATTACCTTCCACATTAATTTGCTTCATTGACGATCGTTTTTATGGTAGGCCGATTCGTTATACTTCAACGTACTTCCCTTTGCGGAGGATGTTCGGGAATTCCAATTTCCATCTTTCAGCAATTTGCCAGCCTTGATGCAGCCAAGTGTAGAACAGCAAGAGGCAGCGGATGACTTTGTTAAGATGCTCGATCTCGCACCAGCTGGACGAGAGGAAATTCTACAACCGGATCTCACACCAAATCCTGTTCTGGAGGTATGTATACCTTTATGTTTTCAATTATTTTCAATCATTTAGGGCTTGTTTAGTAGAGAATTTGAAAACAAGGGGTACAATGAGAATATAGTTGTATTTCTTGTTTTCAGATATGTGTTTGGTAGCAGATTTAAAGATTTAATTCTAATTTAAACAATTGTTTAATATGTGTTTGATATTATATATTTATTAATCACAAAACTAGTTGTAGTTGCCCACTATTATTTAGTTGACAATAAAATATAGATTATCAATTTATAATATGATTTATGTTAAAAAAATATATATAATTATTCTTTTGTAATATTATATAATTTATAATACATTACATAGTGCATATTATGTTTTTTATAGAATAAATTGAGTTTATAACATGACATATTGTACTTCTTGGGCTAATAAATATTTTTTATCATTATTTAATATAATTTTGCCTTTTAAAATTAAAAATTCAAAATCTGAATAGTGGATACAATGAAAACATTGTTTTAAGAAGGATCACAAAATTCAAGAACAGTTTTCAGAAACAGAATTAGAGTTGTCTGTCAAACACAGATTTGCTGAACTCAGTGAATCTGAAAACATTAAACAAAATCCAGATTCTCTGCCAAACAGGCCCTTAGACACTCTGAAATCACCATTTTCCCTAATCTTGATTACGAGGCTTCTTCTGTTAATGGGATTTGTTGCTTGCTTTGCCCTTGAAGTGTGTGTATTCATCAGTCTTGTGTTGGCAGCGCTTCTATCGCCATCTCGAGTTGAAATCAAAGGATCCAGATGCTGCTGTACCTCCACTTGATGGAACTCTCCAAAAGATTACCGAGCCAGATCCAGACTTGTTTTCTCAAAACAAATCTGTTATTGATACATTTCACAGAAGATTTGAGCTTAAGGAGAACCCAAAGGTAGTACATCAATGACTTTGTATTCGATACTTGATACAATTGAATTATCCTTGAAGTCTTATCTTACTCAGAAGTTTTATATATGATCTAAAATGCAGCTAAAGAAACCGAGAAGGCATTATTTACGCGAAAAAGCATCCGGTTCAAGCGATAAAGAGGATAATGATGAAATTTCTGCTCAAATTGTTGAATCTGTTTCCAATATGCCTATAGTTAAGGTCGAAAAGATTGGAGATTCAACTCCACTCGAAGATTTTGAAGCTATGATGTCTAGAAGAGATAGTCCAGAGTGGATCAGTAAAGCAATAATTGGCATGAGAAACAAAATATTTGATCTTGTTGAGAACTCCTCTGATGGTGATAACTATCCAAAAGCTATCGAGTATTTGCGTGCGCTTCGCAAGGGTTGCATTATCGAACAAGTATGTTACACCCTATCTGTCCCTTATCTTCATGCTCAAGAATAAAACTACTCATGTTTTGTACAGGAACCGAAGCAATTCAACGATTTCCTCCGCCATCTCCGTAAATTTTGTCTGGAAAAGAAACTTCATAGCTTCTGTGAATTCCTTGCATCTCAACAAATTAGTTTAATCTCCAAGGAAGAAGCCGCTGACAGGTTTGATATTAATTTTCTTACTGAAACTCTTATCTGCATTGTTCTTCTTATGAAGTTCTAAGTTCTTAGTTTGCTTTGGTATATTTCTATGGTGAGCAGTGAAGTAGCAGATGATGAAGCTAGAAGCTTTTGGGTTAAAATGGAGCCTAAATCAGAGCCTAAATTAGAGCAGTTCTAGATAATGTAGCATGTAGATATGTAATTTTGTGTATCCATCCAATGTTAGAGCGTGTTTACTAGTTATGTCACCTTAAAAGAAATTATAAAAGGAGGTATATTGTTAAAACTTCCATTTCAAGGGACAATGGAAATTTTGTTTCCTACACTTTTAAATTCATCTCCAAATTCGTTATGTTTAGAATATAAGTTCATGTAGTGTTATTTATTCTTATTATTTTTTAATTTATACTTAAAATGAATCATTTTTTTTTAAAAGGAAGTTGATGTGATAAGAACATGGGAAAATAATATATATACATATAACTCTTTTCATAAATAAAAAATTACTAATATAGTTTTGAAATAACTCTTTTAAAATAGTTTGGCATGTAAACCAAGTATTGAAATATCTGTTGATATGATAAATGGCTAAAAGGTTAGGGTTTAATCTCCGGTGGCTACTTAGAAATTAATTTCCTACGAGTTTTCTTGACATTCAAATATTTAGGGTTAGAGGGGTTGTTCTGTGAGATCAGTCTAGATGCACGTAAGCTGGTCTAAATATTCATGGATATCTAAAANAAAAAAAAAAAAAAAAAAAAAAAATTCTGTTGATATGTCAATATTTTTATTAATATATTTATAAATGGGAAGATTTCACCATTGATACTACAAAGGAATTTAAATATGATATTTTTTATAAATACAAATAAAACATAAAAAAATCTTAATCTTGATATGAATACTAATACTAATGATAAAGTCAAATAAAAATATTTTGGTTTTCGAATAGATGTTTAAAATCTAATATTTACAGTAGATTGAACTAAAATGTTTTAGTTTTCAAATTTTTAATGCGTCTCGTGTAAACGCTAAGCCTTATTTTCCTATGTAAGCATGTTTAAGTTAATGTATTGAAATATGGTTAGTTCTATGTGTAGGAAAGGGCTTAGGAGTTTTAAAGGAAAATATTCTAAGCGTGGAAGCCTAGGCTCTTGGGTAGAAAGGGGTGTGAGGACACCTAGAAGTAAGAGGGAAAAATGGCTAAGTGTGTGAGACATGCGTTGAGTCATGTTGCGCTCAGTGAAGGCTAAGGCATGGGGTGATGCGACAACCTAATTTGTCTAAGGAGGTTAAGAGAGGCGCTAAGGTAGTGGCAAGGGGGGCCGCGGGGCGCAGGGTGTGCGTTGCCTAAGGGCCAAGTCTAAGCGTGAGCTTGTGAGGTGATGGCTGAGAGGTTAAGGCCTACGGGACAGACAAGGATGTGTGTGTTGGATCAAGGGGATGCTGAAGAGTACATGGGAGGCTTAGAAGCGTTGATGTATAGTATGCATCAACGCAATGGCCTAAGTCGTGAGGGCAGGATGTAGAGGCTGGGGATGCATTGGCCGAGAGAAGGGCTTATGCGTTGCGAGCTGGCTTATGCAATGGTATCACCGAAAGAACCCTGTGAAGGGGACTGTAGGGGAAGTGGATCATCCCAATTCCCAATCGTTTTTGAAAAACAAATTTTACAATACATGCATTAGGGAAACAATAAATTATACAACATGCATCAAAAGAAAAAAGAACAAAAAAGGTTAGGAAACCTTACCCTTGAAGATATTCTTCAGTCGAATCCCACTAACACAACCACGAAAGAGTCCTCAATATTCACTGGTGAGAATCTAGGAGGTGTAGGCGCTAAAATGTTTTGGGATTGAGGGAGAAGGAAGAATTTTGAGAGTAAAACTTGGGAAGCCAAAAAACTTTATAGAGAAAAACCTTATGTATCTCTTTTCTTTTCTTTGTCTTTTTGCATGTATTTCAAAGAGAGACCTCCACCTGAGTGGTAGAGAGAAAAAGGTGGGGAAGGAGTTATAGCTCCATCCCTTATTTTAAAAATTAAATAATTAAAAAAATTATTTAATAATAAAATAATTAATAAATAATTTTGATTCATAATTAAAATTATAACAAAAATATATAATAACCAACTTATTATATATTATGCAATCATATGTTATATCATATATAATTACATAAACTTAATTATATCATATATAATTAATTTTCTCAATTAATTTGAACAATTCAAATTAATCCAAAACTTGATTCTCATAAAATATGATGAGTTAGCGAGGGGACCTCATGGATCTGTAGCTTGAAGCTCAAACGGTTCATGAATAATTAATTGAACTCTTTAATTAAATTATCCACCATCCTTAACTGTCAGACACTCCACTAAATACCGACAGATGCACTCTTCACACTATAGATATATTTCTGTGTTCATTGGATATAACCAATCCACAATATGACGACCATTCACAAATTGCTCGTAAGTATAATTGGGCCAAATTACCATTTTATCACTATAATTACATCTAACTCCTTAAGTACCATTGATTCCTCTAATGAACAACAAATCACAGTCCCACTATGACTAACTCCTCTCGGGCCAGAAGAGGTATGACGCCACAATGTTTAAGCCCCGGAATCAGCCCTTAAGGGAGCAATTTATCTACTTTCCCCAACATTGGGGAAAAAGTGAATTCTGTCTTGTGTTGTTGTGTTCCCAGCTCCCCAATCAGATGAATCCCCAAAATAGTAGACATGTTAAGTCGGGGATCAGACCTCTCTCACCCACACAAATCAAAGGACCACCTTCATAGGCAGGTTCACAACTCACTCAGGATTCAGGCTGTTACCTATGGTCATCCTGATGAAATGGAAGTCTCTATTAAGAATGATGTTATATAATGAGACTACTCATTTCGTGGTTCGATCTTATACAAACTCCTTTGTATAGAATATCCCCACTCTCATGTTTCCATATAAATGATCAGGATCATATCATTTGTAGCACTTTACTTTACAACAATTGTAACATCTACAAAATAGGTCATCCTCATAGTGTTATCAGGATAAGGTATCCAACCTTATCCATTTACTACAGACTATTTAGGTTATCACTTAAAACACGATCCATCCGTATGTCTCTACATACATGTTTTAAGTTACGAGATAATCATGGAACTTAGTTTATTGGTTTGTGATTAATGCAACAAAAAATTGGAATAAAATATCATATATTTTACCAAATAAATAATGAGTTTGTACATAACATTTACAAACTATAGGATCCTACAAGATTTAGGGCATCAAACCCAATAATCATAACCCATGCGCTGGTAAAGAGATGGAAGAACTCAGCCTAATCATCAAGCTCAGTGGGCCCGCTGTCAAGTTTAGATGCCTTAATTAAGCTTAGTGGGCTAGTTTTCACCCTAAGCAATGAAGATGATCATGCACTCCCAATTATATCAGGGAGGTTGAAAGAAGACATCGACTTAGCCTTTCCATTTATGCCAAGGGAGAAGGATTGGTGCTGATTTGAAGCTAAATCGACGCTGATGAAGAACTGGGGTTGTTGAGAGGAAATTCCCACGAATTCAAATTAGAGCTTGAAGAAATTCCTAAGTGTCTTAAGCTTTTGAGTGTTCTCGGGCAAGATAGGAAGATTGATGGTTCTAAGTGCAATAAAAGGAATCTGAGGCCCAAATTTTAAGGTAAGTAAGTGAAGACATTTATGAACAAGTTCGTAGAAGGAAGTTTTCCGAAATGATGCCTGAAAATTAAGTTATTCATGCTAGAAATTAAAATTTGGAAATTGGTGGTTAAATAAGCAGGCAGCTGCTTCGCAAACAACTGGCAAGCCAGGCTTGGCATTGGCACACGCATACATATGCGAGGTTGAGTGCAAGGCATAGGCGTTGGCGAATGTACATGAGTGTGCGAGGTTGAGCGCAAGGTTCTGCCTATGGTATGTGCGAGAAGTGAGTGCACGAACATGCTATTACTGAAGGCGCTAAGGGACATGTAGGTGAGCGCACGACACGTTGGCACTGTAAGCATGTCCTAGTGCATGAGTAGGCACTTGTGGCCACGTACCACCTATTAGTTGATAAAAAGGTAATTTGGACTAAGTGTAGGATGAGTTGGGCTAGATGTTGCGTTGATAAGTACGGGAAACATCCTAAGTTTGACGTTGAACTTATTTATTTAAGTTAAGCTCAAAAGTAAACTAGTGACATTAACCAAAAGTATTTATAAATGTCACAGGGAAATTACCAATAGAAGAAGCCTATTACCCTAAGGAAGTAGCCCAAGATTATGAATGACAAAGTTTATAGGTATTTTCTCTTATAAGTTTCCAACGCATGTTATACTATTGAGCCAGTTCTTCAAATGTTTTCCTAATGATGTGCCAAGTATGAGCGTAGGTTTATGATAAATTTTCTAAGTAAACATGATTTCTTAAGCTCTACTTTGACACATGCCCTAGTATGATAATAGATATATCAATGCATGGTTTAAATTCTCTAGCAATGAGTTTTATGAAGCATGAGTCCACTAGCATTCCTTACTCATGTTAAGTCTTTTATGATGAATACATTAAAGGTCTGTTTTACTGGATTGTTTAATGTTTCAAAGTTGAGTTTCCTTTTTTAGAGAATGATTTATGATGATATAATGAGGAAACCTGATACCGAAGGACCAAAAGAAGGTATCTGGGCCCCCTGGTACCTAAGATATGACGATATTCAAGGCATTACCACATGCACGTAAGGTATTAATTGACATTGGTTGTGTTGAGAATACTCCACACCAACTAAGGACTTCGAATTTGAGTGATTAAGCGAAATGGCTTTCCTCAACTAAGGTTATGTGATAATAATTTCTATTTAAAGTCTTTAGAGTTTAAATGTTTTATTTATTTGATAGTATTGAGTATGAATGTTTAAAACCCTGAAGTTCTATGGAAGTTAACATTTACTTAATATTTACTTAATAAAATACAAGGGAAAGAGTTCTCATACCGGTTGAAGACTCTCTTCAAATGTCGAATTTAAAAGCAGCGGAAGAACCTCTACGCAAATTTTATCGCCCAGCAAATCAGTCACTGCGGCAGCACGATCGTCTACAAGAAAGGCAGCAACTCGAACAAGCACGAATAACTAAACAGCAGGGACGACACCACCAGTTGAAGCCCTTGGTATTCTCGGAGTGAGAATCCAAAGTGTGGTCTTTGGTGAATTTGGTAGAGGTAGGAGAAAAGACAGATTGTGTAGACGATAAGCAAGAAGGAGAGAAAGAGCTATCGTATAGCAGGGATGCTTATCGTTAAGATGAAGCTACACGATCGTTTAGAAAATGTGGCACACTATACGATCGTTTAGGAAAGCTAAACGATCGTTTAAGGAAAGGTGTGTGATCGTTTAGACGCTGGTGCGTGATCGTTTAAACGATGAGATACTATCGTATAAGCTTTCAAGCTAGGCGATTGTTTACGTTTCCACACCGATTGTGATTTTTCGAACTTTTTGCAAAATGAAAACAATTTTCATTTTATTCATCAGTTACCATAACCGAATGCGGCTTCTCCCACTAATGCACGATTGAGGAGAATAATACGACCAATTATCTCATAATTAACCAATTTAATAATAAATGAATATAATAATATTATATTCTTACCCTATAGTTTGATATCATATATCTACTATAGTAATTTCTCCTCCACTTGATATAAATCATATTTATATCTAATTTCCTCCAAAAAATGCATATCATACATTTAGCCAATTATATCATGTATAATTAACCAGTTCAATTATATCATATACAATCAAATTCCCTCTTGTCAATTTGAACATTTCAAACTGATCCAAATACTAATTCTCGACTTTATCCATGCTACCTAGGGGACCTAATAGACCTATGGCACGAAGCTCCAACGGTTCGTGAATAGCTGACTAAACTCTTTAGCCACGAGATCCACCATCCGTTAACTGCCAGGCATTCCACTAAAGACCAATAGTTGAACTCTTCTTACCACAAATATATTTCTGTGTCCATTGGATATAACCAATCGCGAGTACGATGACCCTTCACAGATGCTCGTAAGTATAGTTTGGCAAATTTACCGTTTTGCCCCTATAGTTACATCTCACTCCTTAAGTACCACTGATTCCTCTAATGAAAAATACAACATAGTCCAACTATGTATGAACACCTCTCAGGCCAAGAGAAGGTGTGTGGCGCCACATCATTTAAGCCATGGAATCAGCCCTTAAGGGAGCTATTTATCTACTTACCTCTGCTTCGGGGAAGAAGTGAATTCCATCTTGTGTAGCTAACTTCCCAACTCCCAAATCAGACGAATCCTCAAAATGGTAGGTTTGAATCGGCGACCTGGCCACTCGTACCCATACAAATCAAAGAACCGTCCTCAATGGCAGGAGTTCCCAACTCACTCAAGATTGAGGTCATGTTACCTATGGTCATCCTAATGAAGTGAAGTCTCTATCATGAATGGTGTTATATAACGAAACGTTAACACTTCATGGTCAGGTCTTATACAAACTCTTTGTATAGGACGGCCCCTGCTCGCATGTCCCCTACATGAATGATCAGGATCAGACCATCTGTGACAAGTCACAACACTTATGACCATTTCACAAAGCGGGCCGCATTCATAGCGTTACCGGGATAAGGTTTTCCTCCTATATCCATATACTACAGACCATTTTGGTTATCACTCAAAAAATGATCCACTTGTTTGTCACCACATACATGCTTAAGTTACATACAGATAACTAGGGATTTTATGTTTATTGGTTTGTGGTAAAGCAAATAAAACATACAACTGAGCAAAATCAAGATGTAAAGTAAATATCATATATTATACAACACAAGCGTTCATACAAACAGTTTACAAACTACAAGACACGAGACTTTAGGGCATCAACCCCAACAATCTCCCACTTTCCCTAAAGCGAAGTGGGGTGTACATAAAACTAGTACAAAACAATAAACTAGGGCATAAAAGCCTAGTACAAGAAAATCTCCCACTTGCCCTAGTCCAGCCGCGGGTGATCTTGTAGACCCATGTTCTAAAGGTGACCCTCAAACATTGTAGCCATGAGAGCCTTCGTAAACAGGTAAGCAACGTTGTTCTTCGATGCGATCTTCGTGATGATCACGTCCTCTCGATGCATTATCTCACGGATTAGATGATACTTCTGCTCTTGTTTGCTGCGCCTGTGACTCCTCGAATCCTTGGAGTTCGCCATTGCCCCACTATTATCGCAATAAAGGGTAATGGGCCTAAACATATCTGTAACAACTTCCAGTTTTGTTAAGAACTTCCTGAGCCAGACGACCTCCTTAGCAGCTTCGTAAGCCGCTACGTACTTCGCCTCCATAGTGGAGTAGGCGATGCACCCCTGCTTAGTGCTTCGCCACACTACTGCTCCTCCGTTAAGAGTAATGTTATATTTATCAGGTGCCTGAAACTATTCATACAAGTGGTTACCATAAGAGGGTTGGTAACTATTGTCTTCACATCGTCTCCTAGGATAGAAGAGGTTTTAAAAGGGGGTGTGACAAGCTAGTATCAGAGCCTAAGGTTTTGGGGAGTGAACTCATGCATTATATTAGGATGTGTCAATGTTGTAATGTCCCTAATGATTGTACTTTATTTTAGGAAGGATGCCAAGAAGAAGTGGCAGATAGCGGATTGGGATCATGACCCTACTAAAGATTTCAAAGTCAGAGGGGATTCAAACTCTACGAGAAAAATTGAGAAGGTGTAATGTTAATAGAGATCCAGTAGTACAGGAGACTACGTTTGAGGGTGAGTCTAATACCCCTCAAGATAGGACAGATTCTCAGATGGAAGACCGAGTGTTTGGTAGGATTGGCCAGAGGCTAGTGGCGAGTGTAGAGTCCGTACAGGCAGATCCAGAGAAGAAATATGGCATTGAGAAGCTAAAGGCCCTAGGTGCTACGACATTTGAGGGTATGACAGACCCAACAAATGTTGAGGTTTGTCTTGATCTGATAGAGAAAGGTTTTAATGTGATGAGATGTCCTGACGATCGGAAGGTCAGTTTAGTTGTGCTTTTACTTTAGAAATAAGCTGAAAAGTGGTGGAAAGTCCTAGATGCTAGACAAAGTAGTTCTAGAGCTATGACCTGGGAAGAGTTCAGAAAAGCTTTCGAGAAAAAATATTACCCTAGTTCATTGAGGAAAGAGAAGAGAGATGAGTTTTTTAGACTAATTCAGGGATCGATGACGGTTTCTGAATATGAATAGAAGTTTACTGAGTTGTCTCAATATGCTCTTCCGATTATTGTGGAAGAAAAGGACAAGTGCATGAGATTCAAGAATGGTTTGAGATTCTTATGCCAGTAACTTCTACGGGTAACTAGACAGATTTCTCCCAATTAGTCGAGACAACCATCAGAGTTGAGAGGAGATTAGCTAATGAGAAGCAGATGCATAAAAGGAAAGAGGAATCATGGATGTCTCCCAGAGAGTCGAAAAGTGAGAGTTTCAAGCCCTTCTTCTCTAGACAGTCGACTATGAGAGATCAGGGAGCTGCGAGTCGGTAGAGGTCAAACAGGTAGAGATCAAGACAACTAGCTGTTTCAGTTGGAGGATCCAAGGCAGGATGTGCTAGCGAGTCTATTGCTAGAACGGTTAGCGAACCCCCATGTGCGAGCTGTGGTAAGCATCACTTAGGGACATATTACAGTGGGAGAAACATCTGCAACTGGTGCGATTAGATAGGTTATTTCAAGAGAGATTTCGATTAGTTAGCACGGGAGACTCAGGTGGAGCAGAAGACGATTTCCTGGACAGTAGATCAACTAAGAGAAGTTGAAGCCAGAGGTAAGGGTTCCCGTGGCGTCAAATAGAAGAAGATAGTTGGATGACCTCAACAATAAGATAGAGTGTATGCAGTGACCCACTAGGAAACTAAGGAGTCGCCAGACATTGTGATCGGTAGAGTAACTCTTACATATGTGTTGTCAGATCCTAGTGTTACTCATTCATTTGTTTCTAGCATGTTTGTATTGCATATTGATAGAATGCTAGAAAGCGTGCTAGATGGGTTATTTATTTCTATGTTTGTTGAGGAAGTGTTAGTAGTAAGGGAATTTTATAGTGATTGTGAAATAAAACCAGAGCATGTGGGTTGATCTAACTCCTCTAGAACTACTTGAGTTTGATGCTATCTTAGGCATAGATTTTCTGAGTAAATATTCTGCCTCGGTTGATTGTTATAAGAAAGAAGTAGTGTTTAGAAGACCTGAAGAGAGGGATATAGTATTTACTGGAAGCAGGAGAATTCTTTCTAATAGCTTGATCTCAATAGTCAAAGCCAGGAAACTGTTGATTAAGGAATGTATAGCCTATTTGGCACATGTAACTATTTCGCAGGATAAGAAGTTGAGCCCGAAGATGTACCAGTGATTCAGGAGTTTATTGATGTATTTCCTGAAGAGTTGTTAGGTTTACTACCTGACAGAGAGGTTGAGTTTACAATTTATTTGATCCCAGGTACAACCCTTATATCCCAAGCACCATATAGGATGGTGCCAGTTGAGCTGAAGGAATTGAAAGTTCAGTTACAGAAGTTGGTGGACAATGGTTATACCAGACCCAGTGTGTCACCATGGGGAGCACTAGTTCTATTTGTGAAAAAGAAGGATGGCACTCTCAGGTTGTGTATTAATTAAAGACAGTTGAATAAAGTAACAATACGGAACAAGTACTTGTTGCCTCGTATTGATGACCTATTTAACCAGTTAAAGGGGGCAACTGTGTTCTCCAAGATAGATTTGAGATCAGGTTATCACCAGTTAAAAGTTAAAGAAGCGAATGTTCCTAAGACGACTTTCAGAACTAGATATGGCACTATGAGGTCTTAGTCATGTCGTTTGGTTTGATGAATGCCCCAACAATGTTTATGGATCTCATGAATTAGATATTGCATCCTTACTTGGATCAGTGTATAATTGTTTATATACTGTGGTACATAGTTTTGTTTATTTGAAAATCATGAGATTTTAAATTGAATTTGAATCGATCACATTAATTGAGAAGTATCGATTTTTGTTAGAGAGCTTCTGTTAAATTTACTTAAATGAAATATAGTCAATCTTACTAGTATATTTGATATATTTGTTAGAATATTTACAAACATCTAAGACAAATGTTCTAACGTATATTAAAAAATAACAATGAATCTAAACTATGTATATATGGGATAATAAAACAAAATATAAACAAACTCAAAATAAACAATAAACTGTAACAAACAAACTCAAATAAAAAAGACAATCATATAAAAATTACATTAGAATAATATATATATCAAATATTGGGGAAATATATTACAGACACATAAACGATGACTAATTAGGACATACATATCATAATACCTCGGATATATGCCAAATAAACAATGACATATATTACATGAAAACAAATAGTATTCAAAACAAACAATGAAATATATCCCATTAATATAAAAAATCAAACAAATGGAAAAAAATAAACTATATTAAATGCATTTTCTCCCTCCATTTGAAAATGAAAAAAAATCATATTAAACACATTTTCTCTCTATAATAAGTTTCTCTCTCTATCATTAAAGAAGCTTAGTAAATAGGGAAATATATAAATATGGACACAAATAATAAAAAAGGTAAATTTGTGCAAAAATGATATCAAAGGCCTTAAAAAATTCAAATTTAAAGACATTTTTGAAATATATGGCCTAAAGAGGATGTTTTATGTAAAAATGTATTTTAACCCATTTTTCTTTAAGAATATTGAAATAAGGCAAAATATACTTTTCGTCCTTTAGGATTGAAATCGATGATTGGTCCCTAAGATTTCAAAACATACACTTTTGTCCTCCGATTTGCAAGATTATTCTAAATTATTCATGACTTAACTTTAAACTAATAGAATGCCAATTAATGACGTGAATAGGATGACGAGACTACTTCATTTAATTATATGGCAAAATCTATTTGATTAGTTGAAAAATAAATTGAAAATTATTTTTTAAAAAGATAAACTACTAAGTGAATTAAAATTGTTTTAAGTATATTAAAAGAATGTAATCCAATCCAAAATTAAATCTTCTTCAACTTAACAGTTTTTGAAAAATTAAATTTTAATTTATTTTCCAACTAATCACCATGTAGTTAAATGAGATAGTCTTATCTTTCCATTCATATCAGCACTTTAGCTTAAAGTTAAGTTATGGATTATGTACAATCGTTTTGTAAATTTGAAAGACTAAAATATATATTTAAAAATCTCAGAAATCAAATAGACATTAACAAGAAGTGTATTATGCTCAAATTAAAAGTTTGAAGTGAAAAATCATACAACTCTATAAGTTGAGGAGTTAAAAGAAAAAAAAAAATTTCCTTTCATGCTCGTCCGGCTCTCTCGCTCGTGACTCGTCCTACCCAAAAATCGTTACCATCGAGGCTGCAGCTTCCGTATATAAATACAGCACACGCCAAATTCAGCGCAACAGTATTCAATTATTAACCGCTTTTGTTCAAGCAGCGTCTCCTGCTGTTTCTTCTTCTCGTTGACGATCATGGACTTCGAACCTCACGCTCTGGTATCTTCTCTCTCTCTCTCTCTCGAGCGCGCCCATTTCTTGAAATCGTTTGATCTGAAGATAAGTTGATTGCAGAGAGACGGATTCACTTTCTTAACTCGAAATCTTTAGGAAATGTAGTATAATGTTGTTCCTACTTTTGTTTTTGTCATTGCAGAAAAGCTCCGACGATTCGTTAACGTCATCGAAGCTGATTCTTTATTCTTTCTGGCGGAGCTCCTGCTCGTGGCGTGTTCGCTTTGCGTTGAACCTCAAAGGTTTTTATTCTTCTTTGACTTTACTGGAAAATTCATCTTCGAATTTGAAGTACAGAAGAATTAGAGTTTGATTTGTTGTAAAATTCACGGTTATCTTGTTTAGATCGAGTCTAAGCGGATATGAAGATCATGATTATAAATCGGACGAATGATGAATAATTTGAGTTTGAAGTATAGATGAATTCGAGTTTGGTCTGCCGTAGAACGCATCATGACTTTGTTTAAATTGATTCTGAGCTGAAATGAAGGTCGTGATAGTAAATCAAACAAATGAAAGTTGTGAAACTTGATACTTCTGTTAACAGAAATGTTTCCCGACTGTTGCTTAGGGCTTTCTTACGAGTACAGAGCAATAAACCTTGGGAAAGGAGAACAATTAAGTCCAGGTAAATCTTGAGATGGATGTGTTAGTGCGAATCGATAGAATAAAAAACTGCTGAACTATTTTTTATTCCTTCCGAGATGCAGATTTTGAGCGCCTAAATCCTCTTAAGTATGTTCCTGTATTAGTAGATGGTCCGGTGGTAGTTTCAGATTCTTACGCGATTTTGCTGGTTAGTATAAAGAGAAGGGAGATAATCGACTTTGTTCGAGTCCGTGACGAAGAACAGTGAACTTGTGTCTTAACCACAATGGCTAAGCAAATGCCAGTTCAGAAGGTTTTGGATTCTCACGGACTTGAATATACTAGTCATCCTTCTTTTCTCGTGCCTAAATTTGATCCTCTGTTGCTTTTACTATCCTAGATTATGCTTGTAACACTAATGCTCTTTTCTTGTTGTTATTGTTTAGTATCTGGAAGAGAAATATCCACAGAAGGCGCTGCTGCCTGCTGATCTTCGTTTAAAATCTCTTAATCTGCAAGTAAGATCAGTACTGCTTAGCTACAAATTGAAAAGTTTAAAAGAGAGCTCTATAGATCTATGAAAAATGTCTTCTAGCATGTAACTACTTGTTCTTACGGTACTCCTACAGGCCTACAGTTATATATATATATTTATTTATTTATTTTCAAATCCACTGACTGAATTTTAAAATCTTTAGGAACATTTAATTTTGCATCATATATATGATATGAGATCCTAGTTTCTATGTTTTGAGTGGTTTAATCGGCAGTGGATTGGCTCGCATCAATTAAATGATTATTTTTAGCTTGTTACATCTTAACACGAGCGCTATTAAGTCTTGTGAAAATTGAGCAATAAAATCTGTGATTTCTGATTCTCAGAAAAGCGGGGGAAAATCTATAGTTCTGTGCGAATAAGAACTCACATATGATATAGTCTGGTTATCTGTGCATCATTATGGTGATAGGTTCTTATCAAAAAAGATAAATGTATCATGTTGCAGGTGGCAAGTATCGTCAGCTCAAGTATACAACCTGTTATTATGATGGGATTGCTGGTAGATTTTATTTGCACATGATTCATTTGCACTACCTGTGTACATATATATCTAAAGTTAATCTAGTCCACGTTTATATATATATATTTGTTTAGAAAACTATCGGGGAAAAATTTGGTCCAGAAGAGCAGCTACCATGGGCTCAGTCCAATTTAGAAAAAGGTCTCAATGGTACGTTTGTGAAGTTAAATAAAACTACCGCACTAATTCATTGTGTGTGCAAGAAAGTGTAGTGGTCCTCAATTTTTCATCTGTTGTGTATTACAGCTCTTGAGAAACTGCTGAAGGATTGTTCTGGCCATTATGCTTTAGGGGATGAAGTACAGATGGCACGTTTCAAAATATTCTCGATTCTTTTACCAATTAAGATTTCAACTTTCGAAGTTTCATCGTCACAGTCTTAATCTAGTGTTGTCACATGCAGGCTGATGTATTTTTGGCTCCCCAAATTTCAAATGCTATTGAGAACTTCCACATTGACATGGTATTGTATTTTCTCCATTCTTTTTTATATCTCACTCAGCGATTATTACACATTATGAAAAATGAAAAACATTGTCCTTTTTCCTTTTAAGTTTATATCGAACATTTGAAAAAAAATCAAGAAACAAGGCGACCAAATCCTTTATTGTCACTAGGCATCACATTGATTCTTACAAATTGTTAGGATTTACTCCACATTGGCTTAAAGACATGTTTGGATTGACTTTTTATGTTAAATTAAATTAGAAAGTTAATCCAAATATGCTCCAAGTATTTTGATAGCAAATCTTGGTACAGCTAATTCATCACTTCTCAGAGGTTGACAATTTGAAGTTCTAATGTAAATTTGCCGGTTGCACTTGCATAGATCGTACGCTGCAGTTACAAACCGCCCATCCCTTTTATTTATTTATTTTTTTTTGAAAAAAAATTAATTCTTTGATTATATTTTAAATAAAAATAATTTAAAACTCATCTCTAGATATTCTTGGTTAACTTATAACATATAAGAAATTTGGAAGAAGAAAAACATAAGTCTCGAAACTCTCTCACATAACAAATTTCTGCTGTTGGATAGTGCAGTCTAAGTTTCCAACCTTAGCAAGGATTTATGTATCTTACAAGAAGTTACCAGAATTCCAAGCCTCGTCACCAGAAAGGCAGCCCGACGCCCTCCATTAGGTCGTTTGTCTCCACATTATTGTACTATTACACATTTGACATTTACTTGAACTTGTAATTAGTTACAATAACTTGTAATTAGTTACACTTGCAAATATGGAGATAGATAACTTTCTTATCATGGAGATAAGTTAATTGATAGTTTCTCTGAAAATTTCATACCATATGTTATCTCCAGTCTCTTCTTTGTCCATTTAAATCCCCATTAGGTTGCCACGATGTCGAAGCGCAAAGAACCTTTTTGATATGATTAGTTCATGCGATCTAGTCCCTATATAACAACAGGCCCGTCTTGGTAGAGCGCAAGGCTCTTAACCTTGTGGTCGTGGGTTCGAACCCCACGGTGGGCGAAGGTACTCTTTTTTTAATTTTTAAAACTATTTGAATATTCCTTTTTGGTTGCATAAAGCGGTTCAAACTATACTTGTGTAAAATGCTACAGGTTAAACCAGATTCTCAAAATTGCCCGTCTAGCTCAGTCGGTAGAGCGCAAGGCTCTTAACCTTGTGGTCGTGGGTTCGAACCCCACGGTGGGCGAAGGTACTCTTTTTTTAATTTTTAAAACTATTTGAATATTCCTTTTTGGTTGCATAAAGCGGTTCAAACTATACTTGTGTAAAATGCTACAGGTTAAACCAGATTCTCAAAATTGCCCGTCTAGCTCAGTCGGTAGAGCGCAAGGCTCTTAACCTTGTGGTCGTGGGTTCGAACCCCACGGTGGGCGAAGATAATTATTTTTACTATTTCGTAATTTTCTATTCCTATATTTAAAATATTTAACTATGACTAAAAAGGGAATGGCTAAAAATGGCTCAACAAAATCGGTTGGTAGAGTGGAAGCCCCCACGGTGGGTGAAGGTAATTATTTTTTATAATTTCATCTTTTTGCATATTCTAAGTTATGGTTTTTATTTCTAATTCTCTTCCTTTTTACAAATGCAATTAGCGGTGAGAGGCCAACTTTAACATACTAGTTGTTTAAATCGAGCCCTGCCTGTGGGCGAAGGTACTATTTTTTATAATTTCATTTTTTTACTACTTTGAGTTATGGTTTTTGTTTTAAATTCTCTATCTTTTTACAAATGCAATTAAAGATGAGAGGCCAACTTAAACATACATAAACTAATTAAAACATACATTTTGACTACAAAATTGAAGGTCTAGATCTCTCGTACAGGTTGTGTAAAAAGAGTTGGGGACTAGAAAATCCCTCCTACTTGTTTTAATCTTAAATTGAGATAGTGTAGGAGGAAATTGCTCACAGTATTTGAAGAGAAGATGTTATTGGATTTTATAAATTCTGAACACCCAATGAAAAATGACAATAATATTTTACAAATGTTCTGCGGTGCCTTTCTCTTTCTCTTTTTCTTTTTCCTTTTTGGCACTTGATTTCTGTCATTAGATAGAACTATATATTTTCTTTGGTAGTTAAAAGATTTCTGATTTTGCAGTTTTCCTCATTAAATGTAATTGAGTTTGACAAAAATATTACACGATTAGAGAATATGTTATCTGGTAATATTTGAAAAATCTGGACAAACTATTGGGGTTAAGTTTAGTTTCTAGTTATGATTAGGCGTTGCTCTCGACATCCAAAAACGAGGCCCGTCTAGCTCAGGTAGAGCGCAAGGCTCTTAACAAAGAAGAAGAAGATTAGAGGGAGAAGTATGAAGATAAACAAAGAACTTCTTCATTGAATTGACGAAGATATCCAAATAGTTTATATTTTTGTGAACTTTGTGACTTAAATGTGAATATGAAGATTAGATGATTATAAAATTTGGTCTTTTAGTTTTGGACTCGAGTAATGAGCTTTTTAAATAGATTGTCTAGCTTTAGATTGAAAAAGATTAGATGAGTTGTTTGTCTTTTTTCTTTAAAAAAAAGGTACGCGTAAAAATAGATACATATACGTGTTTGATACGGATTCTGTGTCTCACATGAAGTGTCTGTGTTTCATAGAGATTCACGCAAGGGACATGAATTTTTGTCCTTTGCAAAGAATATTTAATAACATTTTTTACAGATATTACATGGTAGGTTAAATTGATTTAATTTGCCTGTGTTAATGGACTTCCTATCAAATTTACTCTTCCCGTGTGTTTGAAATACATTTCCAAAAGTTTAATTTAAAACATAAATCATTTTGCTAGCATTTGAAGTTGGTTGACAATTACTTAAAATAATTTTCCAAGTGTATTTTAATTGATTTTTATTAAAAGTGTAAATAAAAATGAATCTTTTGAATTTTTTTTTAAAAATTTATCCAAACATGCCCTAAATACCATTCTTAATTCATTATTTTAGTGGTTGATCTAAGTAACTCAAACTCATGCATATTGATGATCAGATTAAATTGACTCCCAAGATCATCTAACTAGGTTCTTAATAAATGAATTAGTTCCAAAAAAATTCCCATGAAAAACCATATCTATTTGTTTAAATGAAAAAGGTAGTTCTACCATCTGAATTGGCCAACATAATGAAAAAGGCGCAACTTTAGGAAGCATAGAGAGAATTTTGTAAACTTGAGACCATTTTCATATAACATTCAAAGTTTGAACAAATACCACATTAATATTAAAACAAAAATCAAATGATTTGAAAACTACAAAGGTTAGATTATAAATATGGAAATCGTATACCGGTACACGATTCACTATCCTAAATCTGTCAATACTTTTCCAAAATACCTATTTTTGAAAATATTTCTCCCAATCCCTATTTTTGTCATTATTTATTAAAAAAAATATTATTTTAACAAAAAATTCCAATTTAGGATATGAACTTATTAATCTACATTTCATTCCATATTAATCTATTTTTTTATATATATATAATATATTCGTGTCCACACCAGCTTGAATCTTGACTAGGAGGATAGCATTTAGAGTCCAAAGAAATGCATTTGAATAAGCTACCATTTCAAAATTTTAATTCTCCAAAATTTAAAAGAGAATTTTCAGGCCTTTTTTAAACAGTTCTTTGTTTTCTATTTTAAAAATTTACTTCCTACAAGCACCTAGTCAATTTCTCATCAGATTTAGTCATAATTTTTATTAAAAGGAAAAAAAAAACTTTTTTGAGTTCAATTTTAAAAACACTTGTGAAAATTTTTAAATTAAAACTTGAACTATGTATTCACTCTTCAGAATCCCTGGAAACAACGAAAACAAAACGGTAACGACCTCTTAGTTTGAAGTAGATTTCGAAAGAAAAAGATTAGTATATAATGATGATGATGACAACAACATAGCAAGCACATATTAGACCAAAGTTAAATTAATTAGATTCTTGAATGATTGAATTATGTCCAAAGAAATTCTCAACTAAACTCGATTAATGCCCTATAAACTAAATATCCAACACTCGAATAAAAAAGAAGCATAAATAGCAATAGCATGACCAAAGTTCAAAGTGGAGAAAGGACCTAATATAACACCATTAATTTCTACCCAAACAAACTTCACACAAAACGTCGGTATCTGATTCCTAACATCTCCTTTTAACCATAATGTAATAATTTGAAATCTAAAACTATTACTTTCCTCTCTCCTTTTTTTTTTATGCCATAGAAAAGGTTCTAGTTTCAAAAAGCCTCTCACGTTTGAAATCCACTGTGTTACCGAAACGCTGTATTGTTAATAAAGAGATCGAATTGTCTTACTTGTCAAAAGATTCGGCAGCAGTTGTTGAAATTGTTGACCTCCAGTATCGAATTTAGATAACTTTTTCAAGAAAAGCACTTGATGATATACCAAATCAGGAGGCTTGTATCCAAAGTTAACTTTATCTTAGCCAACAAATCCAATTCGTGATCAACTAAGTGTCGGTGCTGCCCATAGTTTCACTTTCTTGTCCACACTCGCAGTAGCCAAAACCAATACTTTTTTATCTCCTGTTCCAAAAGAAGCTATATTAGATATTAGGTTAAAATACCATTTTCATCGTTGTGTTTTGGAGTTTGTTCAATTTTAGTTCCTCTACTTTTAATAAATATCTTAAATTTAATCCCTCAATGTTTTTTTTTTTATTGAAATCGACTAATTAATAATAATAATAATTTTTCATGCATCAAAATAAAGTATGTGGATACAATTTCAAAATTTCTAGTAAAGATGCTGATGAATAACATTTTTTTAAAGAAGAAATCAACAATAAACAAGCAATAGGGACTAAATTTAAGATTTAATAAAAGAACATAGATTAAAATTGAACATTTGAAAATACAGGGATTACACATGAACTAACTTCAAAGTACATAAGACCAAAATGACATTTTAATCAAGATATTATTATTCTTACGTTACTTTTGTAGACTGATCAACCACTTCCACAATAAAGTAGTAAAAGAGAAAAGCAAGATTGAATAATAAATTTTTAGTGAGTGAATCTTTTAAGTTGAACAATATCTTTTAGTTTTGTAAATTTAAGATATGGTCAATATGCGAATTAAAGTGTTGTCGAAGTTGTAATCGTTTATGAGGGGAAAAAAAGCACATTTCTTTCTTAACTTTGTCTTTTATTCTTGATTCTTTACTATTCCTATGATTTCAAATCAAGTCAGGCTAACGTAATTTTTCTGTACAAAAACTTCTAACTAAATGACATAATACAATAATGCAGTTTTAAATAGATCATTCACTTTTTCTTTATAACTTTATGAAAATAATGTAGAGTGCTTTAGTGTTATGGTTAGTTTATATTGTTGTAATTCTCTCGTTTTTATACTTGTGAAAATATTTTTTTTCTAATATTTCCATATTTTAGTAGCGAAAGAAGATAATTAAGAAGAAGTGGGATGAAGTTTTACCTGATGGAATAGGCTTGGGTGCCCACGAAATCCATGTGATGTCACCTGCATTAGAATTGGGTGCCCACGATTAGCTGATTTAATTCACAAAGTTCTCGACTTAAATTCGACCATGCTCTGGAGTCTGGACTATAGGCAGTTAAAAGAAATATTATATTATCAACAAACTGTTCTAAACTATATTGAACTGCACAAATCGAATAAGATAATCTTGTTAGGTTAAGGACCCTATGAGACATGGCAAATATAACTAGAAAAAACCTCGTCCAGGTATATGAAAACAACCTGAGATGATGAACCAAAATGTTCGGACTAGTAAACACATGGACTCGGATACAACCGTCACTTAATTGATAAATCAAGTCATACTACTGTAATGGTCAGTATCCTTGTAAGGGAAATTAAAAAAAAATCCTGGTTCTTTAGGTTGTTCTATTAATATGAAAGATGAGACCCAATGTAGTTAATCGATTCAGATTGTAATTATGTAGTATAATTACAATTCTCAACCAACTTTTTGGTTTAACTAAGTATTTAATTTTGAAAATAATTCATTTTGAAAAAAAAAATGAAGTGTATGGCAACTACTCAAAATAACTTCAAAACATACTATTGACAGTTTTTATCAAAATAGTTTAAATAAAAAAAATTTTTAAAAAAATTTTTTTTCTCTAGTTAATCCAAACGGACCCTTAGTTTTGACGAAGCAACTATGTATACACAAATACTGGTAAACACTTCCTAATGGGTTGGTGAACACCGTAAACATTTTGGAAAGTGTTTTTTATTGAAAAAATGTTTCCAAACACTATACAAGTATTTCTCTTGATAGATGATGCTACGCAAAATTAAAACAGTAGTAGTCTCGCTCTCAAGTGAGTAATTAATTCTTCGGATTAGGATCATCAGGTGCAATTTCAACCCATTAAAATGGTAAACCCCCAACAGAGAGAGAGAGAGACAGAGAGCCCTCTTTAATCAATATTAATAGAACCTCATAGCAGGTAAGAAAAGAAGCGGTAAATAATTTAGACTTATACGTACCATCGTGAGCTTTCTCAGCTGTGTCCAAAATCTTTCCAGTTTCAACACATAACCACTGCAGTGTGGAACCATGCGTTGCTGCTAGTATCTTTCCGTCAGGGGATATATTGAGACGATCATAATGCAATGTAGCACCATTTGAATCATGTAATGGAATTGGAAACACCTTGAGAGTTTTTGGATCCTCATCAAGGTGATACCTCACTTGAAAAAGGAAATAATGCAAATATAGATACAAGGAACATGTCAGTTGTTTAAAGTCATCTAATTAGATAGGTTAACATGAAACAGAAAGAAATCAGCAATCAACCAATTAAAGTTTTAATTGCATTAAGAGGTAAAAGAATATATATGTTACAACATCACAGATTCACAGTTAAATGTGCATTTACTTAATAGCTAATTGTTAAGTTTGTGTTTTAATTTCTATCTACAAGCGCGTGCGTGTGTATTTTTAACAATTACGTGAGTTTTCAGGAAAGATCCCAATTAGAAGTGATAAAAATTAATTAGATGAAGAATATATCTAGAAAACACAATACAATTTTAATGTAGACCAATTTTGTATTCATTTGCAAAAACTAACATTCATGTACTCTACTAATATTATCTTAGCTCCATCAGATGAAATGAGGAAACTAGGAGAATAAGGAGAAACCATATGAAAAAAATCAACTAAAAGTACTTCAACTGCAATACAAGATATGGTCATAGGTCAGTCAATTATACTAACAGGTGTTTACACATGAAAATTATAGATGTGACTCTACGTACCATTAATATTCCATATTCTCATTGAACCATCCTTTGATGCAGTGATGATTTGCTCTGAGTTTGGGGTAAAACATAACCAGGTTACCGCACTCTGGACATCAGAAAGAAAACGTTAACCGACAAGGAAGTTGAAACCATCAAGAAGATATTTAAAAGATGATGAATCCTAAAAAATGATATTGGTGTTTACTGAAAACCAAACTCAAAAGTCAAAACAAAGTGAAGTGCAACAGATAGCAGAATATTTTTAGTCACACATAAGAAGAAGATTTCATATGGATTTTTCCATGTATCAAAGCTGCAAATACCATAGTTTACAAACTTTTTCGAAGAAAAGGGTGGCTTGAAGAGTAGAAGAGTGATAAAACAAGAGTGATATAACAAGAGTAGAGAATTAGGGTGGCTTGAAGAGTAGAAGAGTGATAAAACAAGAGTGGAAGCAGAACATTGAAAAAGGATAGACAATCATGTAAGTTTTTTATTAGATCTAACTAACTAAATCACATCATGAATTTCACAAAATATCTAAACAACAACCTTGTGTCCTTTCAGCTGCATAACTCTCAAAACCTCCTTAACTGAACCATCCTTTGAGTAAACAACCTCCCATACCTGCAAAGAACAATATATTGACGGAAAAACATCAAAGACCAGTCTTATTGATTGAATAAATATGTAAAATCAGGTAGTTATAAAGCAACACCAATATTGTGATAGTGGTAACTTCTTTTCCCAGCAAAATCGAAATGATTTCAATAAATCATAATATATCATGAGCTAGAATGATTAAAGCCAATTGTAATTCACAGTCACTTGTCTATCTTTTCTAAGGAGGCAAGCTAAGAAGTAAGGACACTGACACGCGACACGAATACGATACGACATTGACACAACGACACACCAATTTACAAAAAAGTAAGAATGACACGTTGGTGACATGCTATTTATTTATTTATTTATTTTTCAAAAACAAATATATGTGTGCATAATTTGACATATTGTGAAATATGCAGAACATATATTTAACAAAAAGTATGAAAAAACGTAAATAAAATTGTGGATTATAGTTAATTTTAATACGCTTAAAATGCCCCTTAAATGGACTACCGATAGTGGGTCTTGTTTCATTATTTTTATTTTTTTATTATTTATTATTTATTTATTTATTTTGCATATGGAGTGTCCTTGGCATGTCGCTAACGTCTCTTGGTGTGTCTTGACGTGTTGGAAAACAAAAGAATAATAATAAAATAATGGATACGCTAGCTGACATGTTGGAAAACAAAAAAATAATAATAAAATAATGCATACGCCAGCTGACGTGTCGGTGTTCGACAGGTGTCCGACACCAACACTTTGCCAGTTTAGAAGTGTCAGTACTTCTTAGGAGGTAAGAACATATGACACTGGACCCGTGTACACAAACGATGTCTCACTACAAAGAAATGTATCTCAAAGCTGATCTTTACTAATGTTTGCCTTCAAAAGTACTGCTCAATTCTTCATGTGTGGGTCCATAAAAGAGATAACACTGTAGACAAATCTAGAAAGAAGAAACTTCTCATTATTAAATATGCAAATGCCAGAAACATTCACCTTCACATCTGCAGTAAAAGCAGCTGCCGCAATAAAACGCCCATTTGGTGACAAAGTGGCCATGGTATTTTTTAATTGATTAGTGTCAACATCACCCACCAGCTTCCCCGTTTTTGCATGCCAGAGTCTAATATCAGTCCCTAGAAAGCAATTTCCTTATATAAGCACTTCTAAGTTCTACGTAAGACAGAACTATGATAAAGAATGCAGTAAACTGTTGAGCAGATTTGTTTACGCACAAGAAATCAACAAGATAATTTTCGCAACCAAGTTAAACATTTTGAATTATTTGATCATGATTTAGCACATCTGCAGCATAATATTTTAGTACTCATGGATGCTATTGAAAATTTGAAGCCGGCCCTTATGTTCCTCCAGAATTCTTTATATGGCAAACAACAAATTCAACACTGATGAATATTTTAAATCTCAATGGTTAAACAAACCATAGAGGTCTAATAAAAGAAAGTATAACATCATTCACATGCCTTGCACTTGATTATTGTAAGGTAGATGTAACGTACCTTCTGAACAAGAAGCCACAATTGTACTCCCATCGGCATTGCCATAACTAGCAGTTGCACTTACTAGGGTTATAACAGATTTTTTATCGTGCACCTTGTGATGTTCCCACTTGATTTCAGGAAGAGGGAGCTTAGCTTGCTGTTTAGTTTCACCTGAAGCTTTGGGTTTTTCTTCTTCATACATGTACAAGGAAGAACCAGACAGACCTTGTGAGGATACAATGATAGAGGTTGCATCATCACCAAATGCGACAGCAGTTGGATGACCTCCAGCAGGCAAATTAATTCGCAAGAACCTGCAGAAATATAAATGATGTGCAAAAAATGGATGAAAAACCAAAATACTATTTATTAGCACTCTGAAAATATACATTTGAAAAGATTTGAAAAACGGATTTACATACTTGAAGCTTTTACTTGATGCATCATCCAACTTAAATACCCTGATCACGCCATCAGCACAGGCTGTTTTAGGAACAGATAAGACAAGATTAATGAATAAAAAATGATAACAAAAATCTTCAACATATCATACTGAAATGAATTAATACGAAACATTGATAAAACATTGCATATTAATTATGATAAAACTGTTAAACACATGGATATATTAATCTTAATGAATAGAGAATAAATGATACCTTCTACTTCCAGAAACCAGAACCAAAAACGCCAATTGATATAAATTTGGATACCACAATTTAGAAACCAATTCCCACACTGATTACTGCTAAGTTGAGCAACAACAAGAGGAAACAGAATACAGTAATAGCTAAAACTGTCTAGAAAACAAAATTATCAAAAACAACAACAGAAGTTGCTTTTTCATAGCTGAAAACATATTGCAAAAATAAGTCTCTAATAGGAGTTTTAGGAATAGCGAGAAAATTTTATATGAAGATGAGAAATTAGCATCAGATCAGAA
This sequence comes from Benincasa hispida, assembly GCF_009727055.1. Lineage (NCBI taxonomy): Eukaryota > Viridiplantae > Streptophyta > Magnoliopsida > Cucurbitales > Cucurbitaceae > Benincasa > Benincasa hispida. Next base: position 4,970,501 of record NC_052349.1, on the reverse strand, counting down.
CAGCATGAAGTCTGAGTTCAAATTTTCAGCTCCATATGAGAATGAACCCACTAAAATTCACTAATATAGACCATTAAAACAGAAAAGTACTTAAAACTTGTTACTCGATAGAAAAAGAGGATTAGAAATAATTGAAAACACTAATTGATACAATACACGAGCTTAATATAGAAAACACATATATTATCAACTGAAACACTTTGAATCCAGCGAATGAACTAGCAAAGGATACAAATGCAAACCTGATATGCTTAGTCTAATTAAATGCTTGCTTGGAAAATGATTTTACTGAGGGAATATCAATTGAAAATTCTTCAGCCATAAGCATAAATAAAATGGAGGCAGGGGCAATATTCACATTCTGACATTCTTAGTTAAATATATTTCCCTTTCGTCACGGCATATTAACAATGGAGGTAATATCAAGTGAAAAACTGTTTGATCTAGCAGGATTAACCATGTTACCGGTCACCAAATTACTTCCGTCTGAGGAGAAGCATAATCCAGTCACAGAATCTCCATGACCTTTCAATGTATTCAAATCCAACGGGTGATGTTTCTTGTTTTGATCCTACATTTGACAATCAAAAAAGGAAAAACTGAGTGTAAGAGAAATATCAAAGTTGTTCAATGCATCATGTAAACAATATATGGAGTTGCAACATTTCAATCTGAATACAATTATTTTCCTCTGCAGATAACATTAGAATAAACAAGAGAACCTGCTGACCGTAATACACCTGAATCAAAAAATAGCAAATGTAAAAAGGAAATAAACAACCTTTATTGAACTCGATGCAGCACAAAGCTCGAGGTAGTTCGCATGAAGCAAACAATGAATATTTTACTGAAATGGTAGCAGAACACCGTGATGAACCAGTAACAAGACAGAGGAATAGCATTTTCAGCGAGGTTACGATGAACAACGAACCAAAAATCATGATAAACAGAGAAGATGGGACTAAAAAGGAATTAGATGGCGATCATTTCAAATAATTAGCATGTGTCCAGAGCAAAATTAACTAGCTACGTATAATTAGATCACATTTGCGATACGGACGATGATCGATGAAGAATTCAATCACTCCGCCGTACTCGCAGCTTCGAAAATTAGCAGAAGATGTAGAAGCTAGACCTAGATAATCTAAGACGAAAATTGTGCAGTGAATAATTCAGTACAAAATTGCGAGAATTCCGTCGTCGTTTTATGCAGCTTTTCAGGAACCAAACGGACCTTATCGGAGGAGTGAGAGTGAGGTTTGGAGTGAGACTTCTTAGTCTGAGACGGCTTTTGGTGCTTCTTCGGATCCGATGGAAGCTCCGGATGGGAAATGGTTTGGACTTCGGATCTTCGCTTGCGAAAGTAACTTCCGAAGAAGATAATGACGATTAGGGCACCGAGAATTACTGAAACAACAGGAATTAGCAGAGCAGAATCCATTGATAAATGCAGAGAGATGTGGCAACGAAGACGACGAGGAAGAATTTGACGATGGACTTGACGAAAAATGACGGTCGGAGTAAGATGGGATATATATAAATGGTAAATTTGAACGAAACCCAATTTTTTGGTCCAAAATATCAATCGACCAATTTTTAAAAAATAATGTCAATTGACCTTCTGCTTACGTCATCACGGGATGAGATTACAAAAATGCCCCTCCAGTCTATACGAGTGCGCTCAAACTCAACGGTTGTCCCACTCCGTCAAAATTATTGTGCAAGTGTCGTTCAATCTCGCTCTGCAAAACCATCGTCCATCTACTGTCGTAATCGAAGTTCTCTACTGAGTTAGTGAGTTTAATTTTTGTCTTCCATGTTGTGTTGCATCTGTTTAGGTTGATTTCTTTTGATCGGTCATCACGTTCATAATTGGTTTCGGGGTTCAATCGGTCGCGTCTATTTTTTATTTTGGGTTTCGATGTGTTCTGCATTGGTTAAGGATGAAGAAGATATAGTTCGAGTCAGACAAGGTAGTGGATGATTTTTGCGAGAGCGAGATGGGCGAAAGCGAGATTAGTGAGATTAACGAGATTATTAGCGAGATTAGTGAGACTTTAACAGTATGTTTTGTTAGTGATTTTTTAGTACGAACCTATTAACTGATAAACTGAATGTTCATACAATACAGGAGTAATTTAAGATGTAAAAATCTTAAAAATCGTGAAGTTGATAGGTTTCCCGGACAAGGAACTTGCATGGCCTACGTTGCCAATGCCAACAAGATTGTAAAGCAAAAGCTTACCGGAAGGCAGTTAGAAATGTTCAAGAAAACAATTTTTGGTCTCTTTCTAGACATTGAACTTGTATTCAACAACCCACTAATCCACTATATGTTATTGAGGGAAGTGAAGAAGTCAGGAATGGACTCAATTAGTTTCTTTGTCAGATGAAAGGTCGTCACATTTTCGAAGGACGACTTTTTATTGATCATTGGTTTGTGGCGGTTTCCTACGCGAGTTGGATGGAGTGAGAAGTCTTCACAAGAACTTTTTACGAGGTACTTTGGTAGTCGGTCAACCTCAGACACATTCCACTTGAATTTGCTTGAAGAGGAATATAAAAAATTGGTATTTGAAAATGACGATGCTGCTATGAAAATTTCCCTAGTATATTATGCAGAGGTTGCAATGATGGGTAAAAACATGCAAAAGAATGTTGTCGATTGTACTCTATTTGACGATGTTGAAGACATAAACTACTACAACAATCTTGATTGGGGTACAATTATTTGGCAGAGGACACTCGATGCCCTGAAGTCCGCACTTAACGACAATGTTGGTTTATACAACGAGAGGTGAGGGGAAATAAAAATTATGTTGTGAAGTACTCGCTCCGTGGATTTCCCCAAGCATTCCAGATAAATGTTCCTTAACTTAACTTTATCTTTGGTTTAACATTAACATAGTTATAAATTTGAATTGTTTGGATTTAGGTGTGGATGTATTGGCAAGGAACATTGCCACTCAAAAGAGCAAGGTAGCCATTCCTCGTATATTACGGTGGTCATGTTCCCACTCGGTGTCTTTCAAAGCACTCGAGAGAGACATTTTTTAGTCTCAAAATGTAAGTGTAATCTATGTAGCCACAGTATGTTTATTCAGTAGTTAAATGTACACTAACCATCTTACTGGGTTCCTTAATGCAGACAAAAGTCAAAGAGGGTCTTGTCATGTCCGATGTTGAGAAGGAGTTTCAGGACACTCTAATTGATAGACGGGCCGTAAGACAAGCACATTCCAACACCGAGAGTTCAGGGAGCTATAGTAGTTCAAATAGTCGCAGTAGTTCAGATAATAATAGTTCAGAAGGTGGGGAAGGTGAACAACAGGGTAATTTAGAAGGTGGAGTGAGGGATGACGAATTTGATGGGGACCAAAACATCCACCAGCCTACTTACACCCCTAGTGAGGATATGTTTCATGATGTACTGGTGGGTGACGTACGTCCTGAGCCTAAGGAGGAGTATTCTGTCCCGTAGGTTTCGGGCCACAGGGAGGGAGGTAATGTTGATCCTGGTGTATATGCGTACCTTCGGAGCATTGACAGCTCAATATCGAGCTTGGATGCCCGTGTATCGAACCTAGAGACGGACACGAGAGACATGAAAACACAATTGTTAACTATTTTGTCTCTATTACAGTCTATAAAAGGTTCCACGGTGTTTGAGGCGACGAGGTCTCCCACTCCATAGATAGGCCAAGATGCCACATGTCCCCCATCCCAATTGTACGTAGGTCACCTACCCCACCTCCACCTAAGTCATCGATCCCATTTCCACCTCTCAATTCATCTATACAACTTGATATCACGACCTCCTCTAACACCCTACATCTCGATTCACAGGTATGATCATTATGTGATTCGAAAATTTCTTTCTTCATATTTGTTATCCAACATGTTCACCATTTTGTTATATTTCTATAGGTTATGGTCAAGAGTACAAAAACAACAAGTAAGAGGAAGGCCGTTGATAAATACACACCTCCCGTTGAACCAAAAAAGAAAATAACAAAAGAGAAGGAAATTAAGGTTCAACTTCCTTTGGATCGTCCAAATATTAAGTACCATCTCCCTAGGGTACCTATGATACAGTTTAAAAAGACAATCCAATACTCCTTGGAGCATAAGGTTCCAGTTGCTATATTGAAGGAAATGGTGAACTGGATTGCCGATAAGAATACGGACAACGAGGTTCGAGATCTTAAAGATGTCATACCCTAGAATTTTAACGCAACAACGGTCAACAGAGCAACCAAGCAAGTAGCTCACAACAACCAACGCAATCTTCTTCTCTAAAGAGCCTATTGAAGCAATATATAGAGAAAAACGAGTCAGTGCTTCAAAATCAGGCTACGTCCATCCGCAACCTCGAATTGCAAATGGGCCAGATTGTGAATGAGCTCAAAAGTAGATCGCAAGGGGCGTTGCCAAGTTCAACCGAGCTTCCACGCAACCTAGGGGGCTCAGGAAAGAAGCAATGACAGGTTGTGACATTGTGCAGTGGAAAGATTGTGGAAGGAGAAAAGAAGGAGTAGAACAAATCAACTTCCATCGCAACTGAGCCTAAGATCGCAGCAACGCAAGAAGAAGAAAGAGAAAACGAAGAAGTAGAACCTGAGGTTGCATTAACTTCAAAGTCAAATGAAACGGGAACCGTGAAAGTTCAGTTAACCACCCTTCCCTCAGAGGCTAAGGAAGAAGAAAAACGAAAAGGACATGGTAACTAAGAAGAGAGGCGCTGGAAAATTTTCCACGGTGGCATTAACACAAAGTTTCAAATCTATTATTCCACCAAAGATGAACGATCCTAGGAGCTTCACTATTCCTTGCTCCATATGAGGACTCTATATTGGGCAAGCCCTGTGTGACTTGGGGGCGAGCATAAATTTGATGCTGCTGTCAATCTTTTGACAATTAAATGTGGGGCAACTTGTGCCCACCTTCGTGACTCTCCAATTGGCTGACAGATCTCTAGTTCATCTAGAAGGTAAGGTGAAGGATGTGTTGATCACAATTGATAAATTTATTTTGCCAGCTGACTTCATCATTCTACACTATGAGGCCGACAAAGATGTGCCCATCATTTTGGGGCGACCTTTCCTATCAACGGGTCGTGCTTAGATTGATGTGCATAAGGGAGAAATCACTTTGAGCATAAATGGTCAGAAGCTCAAATTTAACATAATTCGTGCCATGAAATTGTTGAATGAGGAAGACCTACAAGATTCTGACGATGACCTGAATTTGATTGAAGAAGAAAAGTCTGATAAAAAGTGTGAAGAAGAGGATGCTAACGCATCCGTAGCTGTCTGCAATGCAATCATAGAAAAAAAAACAAAGAAGAAGAAATGATCGCAACACAAGAAAAAGAGCCAACAGAAGAAAGAAAAACAACGCAATCTTCCCTCGTGGAACCACCAGCACTTGAACTGAAGACCCTACCAACACATTTGAATTACGCATTTCTGGGGCAGAATGAGAAGCTACTAGTGATAATTTCCTCTACGCTCAACGCAGATCAAGAGAATGCGTTGATGAGCATTCTCAAGAAATATGAGCGAGCAATTGGCTGGACGCTCGCTGACATCAGAGGAATTAGCCCCACGTACTGCATGTACCACATTCTTCTTGAGGACGACCACAAAGCAACCATTGAAAATCAATGCAGACTTAACCCTGTGATGAAGGAGGTCGTCAAAAAGGAGATTATCAAGTGGCTGAATGCGGGCATTATCTATCCCATTGCAGATAGCACATGGGTCAGCCCCGTGCAATGTGTGCCGAAGAAGGGTGGAATGACAGTAGTCCCCAATGAGAACAATGAATTAATACTGCAAAGAACCATCACTGGATGACACATATGTATGGACTACCGCAAATTGAATGCGGCCACAAAGAAAGATCACTTCCCTCTGCCATTCATTGATCAAATGCTAGATAGACTAGCAGGGAATGATTTTTACTGCTTCATGGATGGATATGCCAGGTACAATCAAATCATGATAGCTCCTGAAGACCAAGACAAGACCACGTTCACCTGTCCATATGGGACATTCTCTTTTCGTTGCATGCCGTTTGGTCTCTGCAATGCGCCGAGCACGTTTCAGAGGTGCATGATGATGATCTTTTCAATTTTCTCGAAGACTTAGTGGAAATATTTATGGATGACTTCTCCGTTTATGGGAACACTTATGAAGTCTGCCTGGCCAATTTGGAGAAAATTCTAAAAATATGTGAAGAGACGAACATGGTGCTCAACTGGGAAAAATGTCACTTCATGGTGAAAGAGGGTATATTGTTGGGACACAAGGTCTCCCGAGAAAGGTTGGAGGTGGACAAAGCAAAGATTGACGCAATTGAAAAGCTTCCACCTCCAACCAGCGTGAAGGTTGTGCGAAGCTTCTTGGGGCATGTTGGATTCTATGGACGATTTGTTAAAGAATTTTCTAAGATTGCACGACCACTAAGTGCGTTGTTACAGGCGAACCGAAAGTTTGAATTTGACAACAATTGTCTCAATGCATTTCGAGTTTTAAAAGATGCGCTGATTATCGCACCCATCTTGATTATGCCGGATTGGACACTGTCGTTCGAAATCATGTGCGACGCAAGTGGGTATGCGATGGGAGCCACATTAGCGCAAAAGAAGAAAACCATTTTGCACCTCATCACATATGCGAGTAAAACTCTGAACCCTGCTCAAATCAATTATACCACCACTGAAAAAGAACTTCTGGCTGTGATTTTTCCGTTGGAAAAATTCTGGGCATATCTATTGGAAACCAAGGTACTCATTCACATCGATCATTTGGCAATCAAATATTTGATGACAAAAAAAGACGCAAAGTCGAGGTTGATCATATGGGTTCTTCTCCTTCAAGAATTTGATATCGAGATAATTGATCGGAAGGGGACAGAGAATCAAGTTGCGGATCACTTATCCAGACTAGAAAATCCCAAGGTTGACCGCAATGAATCTGAAGTGAGTGTCGTGTTTCCAGACGAGCAACTATTCCACATAGAAGAATTGCCCTGGTATGTGGACATCGTTAATTATTTGGTTTGTGAACAATTTCCTGAAGATTACACCTATCATCAACTGAAAAAGCTCAAGAATGAATGCAGACACTATTATTAGGATGAGCCAAATCTGTATAAAAGAGGTGCAGACCAAATCATTCGATTATGCGTACCAGATGCTCCTCAACAATGCATATTGTCACAATGCCATGACTCACCATATGGTCGGCATTTTAGAGGACAACGCACTGCAGCCAAAGTTTTGCAAAGTGGATTCTTTTGGCCTTCATTATTCAAGGATGCGGCTGACTACGCAGTGAAATGTGATCGGTGTCAACGCACAGGTAACATTTCATGGAAGAACACAATGCCAATGAACACTATCTTGGAGCTGGAATTATTCGACGCATGGNAGAACACAATGCCAATGAACACTATCTTGGAGCTGGAATTATTCGACGCATGGGGAATTGATTTCATGGGACCATTCCCCCCCCCCCTCGAACGGTAAACACTATATTTTATTAGCCGTTGATTATGTCTCCAAGTGGGTCGAGGCAATATCATGCGCTGCAAGTGATACGGCAGTAGTCTCCTAGTTCCTGAAGAAAACTATTTTCACTCATTTTGGCACTCCTCGTGCCATCATAAGTGATGAAGGATCACACTTTGTCAATCACAATATCAAGAAGCTTCTGCGCAAGTACAATATCCTCTATAAAGTGGCCACCACATACCATCCGCAAACGAATAGTCAAGTTGAAGTGTCCAATCGAGAAATTAAATTGATACTTGAGAAGGTAATAAAGCCTTCATGGAAAGACTGGGCAATAAAGCTTGACGATGCTTATGGGCATACCGGACCGCATTTAAAACACCCATAGGTATGTCCCCCTATGTGCTGGTATTTGGTAAGGCATCTCACTTGCCTTTGGAGCTGGAATATAAGGCACTGTGGGTGGTAAAGAAGCTGAATTTTGTTTTGAAGAAGGCAGGGGAAGCGCGAAAAATGCAACTGGTCGAGCTAGAAGAATGGAGGAACAACACATATGAAAATGCGAAGATTTATAAAGAACGCACCAAGCGTTGGCATGATCAACGCATATGCAGTCAGAACCTCCAAGTCGGGCAAAAAGTCTTGCTTTTCAATTCACGTCTGCGACTCTTCCCGGGAAAGCTAAAGTCACGTTGGTCCAGACTGTTCATAATTCGACAAGTACTTCCGCATGTCGCGGTGGAATTATCAAATGACGATGGAACCAACATATTCAAAGTCAATGGGCAGCGAGAAAGGCATATCAGGGAGAAGACTGGCATCGCCAAATCGACTCCATGGAACTAAGAAACTTTGAATGAAGAAGGAAGTAGGTGGTCCCTGCGTTATCAGATGATCACAACTTATCAGGGACGTAAGTTTTGGGAAACCTCAAGTCTTCAACTCTTTTCTCCACTACTCAGAATTTTCACTATCTTTTCAATTCTGATTTATCTTTACTTTACTATATGTTCAATTTTCACTATCATTTCTTAAAAAAAAAAAATTGTGATAACAATTTTTATTTTGTTTAAAATAATTTGACCCTCTCTTTGTTTTTCTTACAACGATCGAGGCGCTGGATTGTGGAAATATTACGCAAAGCAACAATCATTTTATTCCATCACCGCAACGCGACGAAGAGTGATCGCCATAAAGATGGATGCGTCAATACGATGCGAGCGAGGGGTGTACTCTTCCTTATCTTTATTTCCAATTTTTCGCTATCACAGTGCATTTTAGTCTTCAAAGTTTTATCACCGCATCCTCTTTAATCACCGCATCATTTGACATAGATAAATTAAATGAGTCACCGCATTCTGTTTCTTTGCCAAATATGATTTCAATGATGAAAAATATGCTTCTATTTCTTTCGTATATATTAGAGTCAACTTCATCTTAAGATAGTCACCTCATGCAATATTTCTCGAAGTTAGGGGTTTGATAGCTTTCTTTCAAACTTTCTTTACGACGCATTCTATGACCATCACATGACTTATTTTAATCTTTTGACAATGAGGACATTGTCGCATTTTAAATTTGGGGGCGAGGTATTTATTTTCGACCTTGCTATTTTCTAAAAAAAAATTAAGAATAACAACTCCACTGTCAACGCAATGGAAAACCCATGTTGATAAGAGTTAAGTTATGAAGGTACTTACCCGTAGTTGGATGTCCGCATGACACACGTGGGGGCAAGCCAAAATGAAAGTAAGTCACTAGGATCAACGCATAAATCAATGACCGCAACTCCAATGTCAAATTGGTATGAGTTTAGACTCAGAAAGAATGCATTTCTCGTAGTTGGATGTCCGCATGACACCCGTGGGGGCAAGCCAAAATGAAGGCAAGGCACTCAGATCAGCGCAAGGTCAGAAGAAAAATAGTAATAAAGAAAATTTTTGTGCAAGGATAAATCAGTTGATACCCCAGTGGAAAATTTTCTTTTTGAAATAAATCATGCAATGTTCCGAAATTTAATAAACTCTTTTTGAAAGTTGAACTTGCAATCCCTAGGGCTTAGAATTATTTTAAGAAGAGACTTGAATAAGACTTGAGGAAATTCTGGTATATTGGACTTGAATGAAGTATCCTTGAGAAATCTAGGAAAAGAACTTTGCGGTGGACTTGCTAAAGGAATCTTTAGCTTATGCTTGAGGACAAGCATTGTTTAAATTTTGGGGTGTGATAACGGGCAGAAATGCACGTTATCATAGTGCTAAGTTCTTAAATAATGTTGGATTGCGTTAATGAAATATGTTAAATTGCCTCCATTAAGCATAAATTCTATAATATTACGGTCGCATGCGTCCAATGCATTAGAGCAGTTGATCTTTACATTTTTGTGCAGAATATACGTTAATGCAATACAGAGATTGCGATCATAGGAATACATTGATCGAGCGCAACTTCACCGCAAGACTTTGCGTTGATCGTGCTCATAAACATTCGCCCAAGAAGTATCACTGCAACTTGATCAGCGCAACATGGTGGGCGCATCCGAGTGAAAGAATAATTAAGAGCGATGGGACAGAAAGCTGATGACAGTCGGATCCAAATTAAGTTGACAGCCGATAACGGTCACCAAGTACATTGAACTTTATCGGTAACAATCACCCGGCGCGTCAATCAGGAATTAAAGTTGTCCCATCTGTACAATCGGGAGAGAGAAGCCGCCTTTCACCATTGATGCCCTATAAATATCAAATGCATTCTTCAGAAAATGGGTTGATGAGTTAAAAAATTCACCAGTTGCTTTTGTTCAAAGTTTTCTTTTCCATTTTACGGCGGAGCAAGAGAAGAGTGGTGGCACCGGAGATCGCCTAGGGCAGCTTGAAAGAAAACCTTGGGGTGTAAGAGCAGAGAGCGGGCCGACTCTTGTGAGAGTGAGAATATCTTTAGAGCACGAGTAGAAACAGTGTAAATGCCTGGCAGCAAGAAATTGCTTTAGGCTCTTTACTATACTTGCATTGTTATTTTGTACTTCATCTCATATCTATTAAATGGAAGTTCTATTTCTACATCTGCACACTCTCTTAATATGCATGAGTAGCTAAACTAGTTTAATGGGTTGAAAAGAACTAAGCTAACATGACTTAGGAAGTTCATTGCTTGTGATTGTCTTGTTTCATGCTGTTCAAATTACCCTTTAGAGTTACTCGAGAGAGAATCTAAAGAAAGAACCTAATGTCTCGAGAGAGCTAGGTTAGAATCCAAACTCGAAAGAACAAGCTTAGGCTTGCATAAAGAAGAGATAGGGACTTAGAGATAAGCTTTGTTTATCAACTTGCATTGCATGCATCCTAGGAATAAGAATGATATTATGTGATTGCATATTTGTGTGAATGTCATGTTGTTATCGCATAAATAGAGATAGAGGTTTATGTGTAAACCCTGTAGACTTATCGCATATTTATCGCATGTGTTCTAGCCTTAGAAGCCGTAGCATTCATGCCGAGAGGTAGTTGACTATTGTATGTATATTTCATGATCGCAAAGCATGAATGCATTCTAGGGAGTATTAGCCAAAACTTTTCTCAACCTATTCATCGCATATTCATCGTATTTCCCGTTTACCAACTCTTTCAAACTCTGCCGCATTCATTATTTATTTTCATCAACACAAACAACAAGCCCAACGATTTATTTATTTAACTGGTTATCGCAAGTCTTCATAAAAATCACCAACGCAACTATTTTCACAAGTCCCTGTGTTCGATCCTGGACTTACCGGGAAACTCAGAGGAATTTACACTTGAATTCCACTGGGGAAACTTGAGTGCACAATGCAATCCATCAATGCATATCATCCATATTTCACTTAAAAAATTAACGCATCACGTATGAAGCTTCTGGTAATGGTCTGCTGGTGTTGAACTGCATGAACCTGGCGTTGGACAAATTCTCTCAACTTGTTGTGTTGACAAATGAGTTCTTGTTCTTGCCACATCATGTCACTTAGCTAACTTGCGATAGTGTTCTGTTACCGCGACAACTTATTAGAACCACCTAAGATAGGCTTTCAGAGGTCATCATGAAGGAATCTGTACCACTCGTCAACTTCTAGATCAACTTCTTCTTCAGACACGCTGGGATTTTGGTGTTGGCTTCTTTCACCATCTTGGTGCCCACTAGCCTCACTAATGTCATATCCTCCGCCTACTTTAAGGGTAAATGTTGGTAGGCTTTGATCATCAGCAGTGGGTATGGTTGGTTAGACGCTTGGGACCTTTAGGCTCCTCAGGGGCTAAAGCCTATTATGTTATTTTGGGGGAAGGTGGAGACGTTGGTAATTTTGGTTCGATAGGCAAAATGGGAAAGAAGGTTCTTCAAGAGGGAAATGGTGCTTGTTCAGATCGACGCCTAACTTAAAAGAATCCCTATATGTTAGTGATGCAAATGGTTCTACATCAAACTCGTTCTGATGCGGGAGAGAGTATGGCCTAAGCTTAGGCAATGAGGGTTTTCTACGGTGGGAAGAAGGTGTCTTTTCAACTTGGGGTGATTTGATCACCTTTTCATCAACCCTGGACGAAATGACTGTTGGGATTGATGTTCTAATTCTCCCAGAGTCTCGTTGTTTGTAATTATACACATTTTTTATGAATAAAATAAGTGTTATTTCATTATGGCATTTACTCGTATCCAATAAACAAAGTCTCATGGTTATCTTATGTAAATTTAAGCATGTATATGAGATATACAAGTGGTTCATGCCTTAAGTGATAACCTAAATAGGTCTGTAGTATAAGGATTAAGGTGGGATACCTAATCCTGATGACACTACGGATACGACCCACTTTGTAGAGGTTTGCAAGTGTTGTAAACTACTACAGATGGTAGATCTCTACCATTCATGTGGAGATGTGCGAGTGGGGGTGTTCTACATAAAGAGTTTGTATAAGACCGGACCACGAGATGACTAGACTCTGTATATAACGCCATTGATACTGGAGACTTACATTTCACCTAAACGATCATAGATGACATGACCTCAATCCTCAGTGTTTTGGGAATTTATGCCTTTGAGGGCAGTCCTTTGATTAGTATGGGTGAGTGGCCAGATTTCCAACTCAACATGCCTATCTTTTTGGGGATTCGTCTTATTGGAGAGCTGGGAACTAAATTACACAAGATGGAATTCACTTCTTCCTCGAAGTAGAGGTAAGTAGATAAATTGCTCCCTTAAGGGCTGATTCTGGGGCTTGAACATAGTGGCCACAACTTTTCTTTGGAAGAGATGACTCGGTCATAGTAAGACTATGATTTATGTTCACTAGAAGGATCGATGGTACTTAAGGAGTTAGATGTAACTACACGGGCATAACGGTTATTGGCTGAGTTGTACTTACGAGCGATCTGTGAAGGGTTGTCGCATTGTTGATTGGTTAAGATGGACACACAATATATTTGTAGTAAAGAGAGTTCAGCTGTCGGTCTTTAGTGGAGTGCTTGACAGTTAACAGATGGTGGATCCCGTGACTAAAGAGTTTAGTCAGTTATTCATGTACCATTGGAGCTTCGAGCTACAAGTCCATAAGGTCTCCTTAGTAGCTCAATGGATTCAAGTTGAGGATCAGTTCTTGGTGTTGATTTGAAATGTTCGAATTGACAAAAGGTAATTCAATTATATATGATATGATCGGTATGGTCTATGAGATACATCTAGTGGAGGATCAATGGAGGCATTTTCCCGATCAAAATCACCTCCAAAATATGGCTTGATCCTTTGGCCATTAACTTTAAATGTATTTGACCCATCTTCATGTGTTAGCTCTACCGCACCATGAGGATGGATCTCTTTAATAACAAAGAGTCCTGACCTGCCCAATTTATTTTTCCTACAAACAGATGGAGATTTGAGTTAAATAACAAGACTTTTTGGCCAACTTCAAAATTTTTCTTACTAATGTATTGGTCATGCCAACACTTCATACACTCTTTGTAAATTTTGGCGTTCTCATACGCCTGTAATCTCCATTCATCCAGCTCGTACAACTACAACTTCCTTGCTTCTCCTAAGTCTTCCATATTAAAGTTGAGCTTCTTTGTGACCTAGAATGCCTTATGTTCAAGTTCCAAAAGAAAATGCAAGTTTTACCGAAGACGAGCGCATGTAGGGACATTGTAATAGGCGTTTTATATGTCATGCAGTAAGCCCATAGTGTCTTGTGCAACTTTTGTCCCCAATCCCTTCCCATCGAATTAATTATCTTTTCAAGTATGGATTTGATCTCCCTGTTGGACACCCAGCTTGTCCATTTGTTTGAGGATGGTAAGATATCGCAATTTTTTTATGAACATTGTATTTAATTAGAAGCTTGTTGATGATGTGATTAATGAAATGAGTACCCTTGTCGCTTATGATGGAACTTTGGATGCCAAAACGAGTGAAAATATTTTTCTGTAGAAATTTCGGTACTGTTGCCGCATCGTTTGTAGGGCATGAAATTACTTCAACCCACTTTGAAACATAATCAACAGCTACCAAAATGTACTTTTGGCCATTGGAAGGCGGGAATAGGCCTATGAAGTCAATTCCCATATATCAAACAATTTAACCTCTAGGATAACCTTCAATGTCATTTCATTTCTTCCGAAAATATTCCCAGTGCGTTGGCAACTGTCGCACTTCATAACGTAATCTATGGCATCTTTGAAGAGTGGAGGCCAATAGTACCCACTCTGAACTAGTTTTGTTGCTGTACACTGACCTCCAAAATAGTCACTGAATGGTGACTCATGGTATTGATATAAGATGCGATGAAATGCAGTTTTTGGAACGCATTGCCTTAAAATATGGTTTGGGCCTCTTTTATAAAGATGTGTCTCATCCCAATAGTAAAATTTTCATTCATGCATAAGTTTCTTTCTTCTTTTTTTTTTTTTTTTTTTTTTTTTTTGCAAAGTGTTCTCCTTTGAGAATTGCATGCATACCCGAAAATTGACAATGTCTGCGTACCAAGGCAAGAACACATCAACTTTTAATATCGTTTCATCAGGGAAACAAGCATTCACCTCTTATTGGAAGCTGTAATAGATGATCTGCAACTTTATTTTCTAATCCTTTGCAAACAATGATTTCAGGATCAAACTCTTGCAATAGTAATACTCATTTGATCAAACGCAACTTCATGTCTTTTTGGTCATAAGATACTTGTTGTTGAGTGATCTCTATGAATAATCACTTTCAATCCCAACAAGTATTATGTGAATTTCTCCAAAGCGAACATTACTGCGAGCAACTCTTTCTCTGTTGTTATATAATTCTCCTGTGCGTTGTCAAGATTTTTGCTCCCATATGCGATTGGATGAAGAACTTTCTCTTTGCATTGGGCTAAGGCTGCACCCATCACATAATCGCTTACATCACACATCAATTCGAATGGCTTTGAGTAGTCCGGTACGATCAAAATAGTCATTATGACTAGTGCTTGCTTCAATGTCTCAAATGCTCTTAAACAGTTATGATCAAACTCAAAAGGTCTATAAACTTCTAGCAGCAAATTCAAAGGTCGTGCAATTTTAGAGAAATCCTTTATAAATCTACAGTAGAATCCAACATGTTTGAGAAAACTTCGAAGTGTTTTCATGTTTGTAAATGGTGACAGTTTTTCTATGGCGTCAATTTTAGCTTTGTCAACTTCCATCCCAAATTTAGACACCTTGTGCCCAAACACAATTCCTTCTGTCACCATGAATTGACATTTTCCTCAATTCAAAACTAGATTGGTGTCTTCACATCTCCTCAAAATTTTCTTAAGATTTGCTAGATATAATCATATGTCTTGATGTTTACTGAAAAATCATCCATAAAAATTTCAACTTTCTTTTCAAGGTAATCAAAGAGAAGGCCATTATGCACCTCTGAAAAGTGCTAGGGGAGTTACATAGCTCGGAAGGCATGCACTGGAAGGCGAATGCCCCATAAAGGCAAGTGAAGGTTATTTTTTTCTTGATCTTCAATCACAATCATGATTTTGTTGTACCCACATAGCCATCTAGGAAGCAAAAGAAGTCATTCATTACTGATATGTCCAACATCTGATCAATAAATGACAAGGGAAAGTGATCCTTCGTAGTCACTGCGTTGAGCTTCCTATAGTCCATACATATTCTCCAACCTGTAATTGAAGGCATTAGAATGAGTATGTTGTTTTGGTTGGGAACTACAGTCATTCCACCTTTTTTTGGGACGCATTGCATGGAACTGACCCACGTGTTGTCTGAAATAGGAAAAATAATCCCCTGGTCCTACCATTTAATGATTTCTTTCTTGACTACTTCCTTCATCGCAGGATTGAGCCTGCACTAGTGTTCAATAGAGCCTTCCTTTCCATCCTTGAGTGTAATTTTGTATATGCAATAGGATGGGTTGATTCCTCTGCTATCTGCTAGGGTCCACCCTATCGCCTTAATGTATTTCTTCAAAAATTTCAATAGAGCATTTTCCTTTTCTTCTAAGAGTGTTACTAAAATTATTACAGGTAAAGTATCGATCTCACCAAGGAATGCATATTTTAAATGAGCAGAGAGTGCTTTCAACTCTAAAACCAACTGTTGCTCGAGAAAAGGCTTGATTTTTCCTTCTCGATTTTCTAAACCCAAAGGTTCAAAATTCCTTTACATCTCTTTTATCGCATAACAAGATTCAAATGTTGCATCCGCCTCATCCTTCAATCTTCTTCCAATTCATCTGTTTAGCATGCATTGATCTCATCAGGATATTCCATCTCCTTAAGAATATTGAACTTCATCTTTTGGCCATTAACATGCATGGTGATTTCACCTTTGTACACATCAATTTGGGTTCTTCTTGTGAATAGGAAGGTTCTTCCCAAAATGATACGTACATCTTTATCAGCTTCGTAGTCCAATATAATGAAATTAACTGGCAAGATGAATTTATCCACCTTCACGAGCACATCTTCTAATTTTCCCTTTGGATGTACCACAGAATGGTCTGCCAATTGCAAAGTAACTGTTGTGGGTACAAGTTCTCCCATTCCCAGTTGCTTAAAGATTTATAATGGCATGAGATTGATGCAAGCTCCAAGGTTGCATAGGGCTTTGCCCTATATAAACTCCTCCAAAGGAACAAGGAATGGTGAAACTCCTTGGATCTCACATTTTTTGTGGAATAGTTTCTTGTATAATATTGCTACATTCTTGTGTCAATGCGACAATCTCGTATTTCCCATCTTTCTTTTCTTTGAGATGATATCTTTTAAGAATTTGGCATAAGATGGCATTTTCTCCAATGCTTCAATGAGTGGAATGTTAATATGCAACTGCTTGAACACTCCAAGGAAGCGTTGAAATCGGTTTTCATCATTCTTCCTCCTCAATCTTTGTGGGTATGAAGGGAGTTGCACCTCATTTAATGCCTTCGAAGTAAAGGATATCGCAGATGAGTCTTTGCATTCCTTTTGATTTTCATGCGATGGTATCTGTGTTTCCTACATTGGTTGCTTTTCAGTTTGTTCATCAAAAGAATGTCTCTGCACTTCATTAGTAAGCTTGATTGACTTTTCCTTCTAATCTTCCTTCATTATGCAACCACTTCTCAATGTCACTACATGAAATTGTTCTTTGCTTGAACTTCTCGCATTACGAGAGACTTCAGTGTTGCTTGATAGTGAGGCTTGTGGTCTATTTTTCAATTCTCCAGCGATCTGCCCCATTTGAAGTTTAAGATTTCAAATGGATGTCACTTGGCTTTGCAGAACCGCCTCATTTTTCTGTATGTATTCTTTTAACAGATTTTCTAAAGGTGAAGTTGTTGGTTGTTACAATGAGCGTGATGCCTATTGGTGTCCATTATGTCTTTGATGAAACCTAAGTGGTCCATCTCTAGGGGCACTATGATGGTTGGCGTGTGCTTGCTGATTTCCATTCCAAGAGAAATTTAGGTGGTTTCGTCAACAAGGGTTGTAAGTATTTGAAAATGGGTTGTTTTTGATAAAGCAGACAGATTGTGGGTTACGTGGGCATACCTCGAATGAGTGAACTTCTTCACAGAGAATGCAATTTTTGTTAACCATCTAAGTAACTGCATTCACTTGCCCATTTATGACGCCGATTTTTGTCATTGCCATTGGTTGCAACAAATTGGTCATTGCATTCATCTGTGCCTGTACTGATGCGATGGCATCGTTACTATGTCCATTTCTTCCTCTCTCGTTCGATCTTGAGCCATATTACCTCTTCTTCCAATCCTCATGGTTTTTTGAAATGCGATCAAGGATGATTTGGCTTCAACATTAGTTTTATCCAATAAATCACTTGCTGTGGTAGCGTTTATAGTAGTTCGAGGTGTTAAGTTCAGACCATAATAAAAATATCCATTTGTAAACACTCAGAGAGTCCTTTATGTGGACAATCTCTTACTAGTCTTTTAAACCTTGCCCATGTGTCGCTTAATGTTGAAGGAACTCTTTGAGGAGAGAACCTTGAGTGGAAGCGGATTGACCAAATTCCATTTTCATTTAATATAAAATTTTACAGTAAACAATAAACAAGGTATGCATTTAATTCTAAATTACAACATGCTAATGAAAAAGGTTTCAGAAAACCTCACCTTTGAAGACCTTTTCTTCACGAGTTTCCCTCGAATAAATCACGAACTCCTTGAAGACTTTCTTCAAGAAAATCCTCAAACAAGATTGAACACTACCACGAATGTTTCCTTGGTATTCTCAGGGTGATAACCCAGGAGTGGTGCGCTCTGGCTATTTTACTTATGAGGGAAAACTTTTGGAGACGAGGAAAGATTGAGAACTATCTCTAAACTCAAACACACAGAACACTTTTGTTATTTTTTCTTACTGTCCAATTCATCCAACCAGCCCTTAGCAAGAAGAAAAAGAAACCTTTTCTTTTCTACTTACCAAAAATAACCAAGTAGATGGAGAGAAAAGAAGGGGAGAGATAACTCCCCCTTTATTATCTATCACATATATATATATATATATATATATATTAAATTATATGTTATTTTAAATATAACATATAACCTATAGTTTTAATATTGTATCACATACAATATAAGCTATAGTTTCTTTTCTCTTTTATAAGCTATAAAAACTATATTTGAATCTCATTCAAATATTTATTTCCTCCCATTAAGCTATAATATATCAAATACATTATGATAATTATATCACATATAATTGAAACAACTTAATTATATTATATATAATTAAACCCCTCTATTAATTTGAACAATTCAGATTAATCCAAAAACTGATTTTCAACTTAATCCTATTGAGCTACCAAGGGGACCTCATGAACCTATAGCTTGAAGCTCCAACGATACATGAATAATTAATTAAATTCTTTAATTATATTATTCACCATCTGTTAACTATCGAGCACTCCACTAAAGACCGACAGTTGCACTATTCGCACTACAGATATATTTCTGTGTCCAATGGATTTAACCAATCAACAGTACGATGATCCTTCACAAATTGTTCGTAAGTACAGCTAGGTTAAATTATCGTTTTGTCCCTATAGTTACATCTAACTCCTTAAGTACCATTGATCCCTCTAATGAACAATAGATCATAGCCAACTATGACTAAACCCTTATCAAGCCAGGAGAGAGTGTGGCGTCACATTGTTCAAGACCCGGAATCAGTTCTTAAAGGAGCAATTTATCTACTTACCCCTGTCATGGAGAAGGAGTGAATTTCATCTTGTGTAGCTGTGTTCCCAACTCCCCAACAGAGGAATCCCCAAAATGGTAGGCTTGTTGAATCTGCGATCTGGCCACTCTCACCCATACAAATTAAAGGACAACCTACCTAGGATTCAGGTCATGTTACCTATCGTCATCCTGGTGAAATGTAAGTCTCTATTCTCAACGATATTATATAATGAGACTAAACAATTCGTGGTCCGGTCTTATACAAACTCCTTTGTATAGAATATCCTCGCTCGTATGACTATACATGAATGATCAGGATCAGATCATTTGTAGCACTTTATAACAATTGTAACACCTACAAAGCAGTCCATACTCTTAGTGTCACTAGGATAAGGTACCCAGCCTTATCCATCTACTACAGACCATTTAGGTTATCACTTAAACATGATCCACCCGTATATCTCTACATACATGTTTAAGTTACAAAGATAACCTTGGATGATAACCTTGAATGTTAGTTTATTGGTTTATGGTTAATGCAACTAAAATATAATGTATTTTATAGACAATGAATAAAATATCATATATTTTATTAAATACACAAGTAGTTTGTTCAATAATGTTTACAAACTATAGGACCCTACGAGATTTAGGGCATCAACCCCAACAAATGTTTCATTCTCTTCTTGTTGAAAATTTGTGATTTTTCTTCTCCTTTTTGTTTTCTGTAGGTGGAAAATATTTCTTCATTTTTCCACGACTTGTTCCCACAATGTGATTTCACCAAGTTCAAGTGAATAAGCCCACTTTCTAGCATCTTCACATAGTGAAAATGGAAATAAGGTGAGCCTAACTTCTTTAGGAGTAATGTTGAGAAATACGAATGTGTTGCAAATTTTGATGAAACTTCTCAAGTGAGCATGAGGGTCTTCACTTCGTCTCCCTCCAAATTGTCCAGGTGAATCATCTGAAGCATGACGGGTTTCGTTTCAAACCTGGAATCATCTAGTGTTGGACGCATAATTCTAGGTGAGAAGTCATATAGGATTGGCAAAGTATAGTCCCTGATGGGACTATTCCAATCATTAGCTAGAAGAATAAGGTTGCCAAAAGCATCCGCATTATCATTGATTACTGCATCTGGCTCTTCTGGATTGTTTCGTTGATCTGCCATCTTCTGAGCCTTGTTCCTTCATCTCATTTTCTTATTTGCTCTTATTCTTCTGTGAACGGTTCTCTCGATCTCTGGGTCGTATACTAGCTTAGATGTTGATCCCTCACTCATAAAACGTTTGTTAGGGTACAATACACCAAAAACTGAGAACTGTGAAAATAAAAAACAATAATCTTAGAACAACTTAGTTACTACAATCCCCGACAACGACGCCAAAAACTTAATGCACTTTGTTTATGCGATGGATTAAGTGCTATGTAATATCTTATAAACACATTATTTTACCTAGTTAGACACAAGTATAACTCCAACTAAAATCCTGGTGAGTCAAGGGTCGAACTTAAGGATTGCATTCTATTGATGCAGTTGATAATGATTGTTTCGATCTTGATGCAAATTGTTTGTTAAATATGCAATTAGTTTGTTCCTATTCTATCACTAAAATAAATAGTGGTGAATGCGATGGGAATCACAATCGTAAGTTAAAACCCTATGCGAAGAGATATAGATTTCAAATGAAATAAAGATAGGGCTGAGAAAAATATTCACTAACAATTCCTAACAGCATCAATCATGCGTTCAAGAAAATCACTCAAAAATTATAACCTACACTTTTCAGTGTATTTAGCCACCATATCCTATTTCTAAGATGCATGCGATGAGTATTTGATGTAAAAGATGTCTCTTTATTTCTAAAGATCATCTCTTATTGTTTTATGCGGTCTAAATTCTTTGCTTTTTCAAACATAGATTCATTCTATTTAGAACAATCTTTCGACTTATTCAAATAGTTTATAAAGCATACATAAAATAAGTTGAACGCACAAGCTTTACTTAGTTCATGTTAGTTGAAATGTCTCTTAACCCATAAGGAAATTAGTTGCTCATGGTAGAAGATGGAGAGATGGATAAATAAAATACTATAGATGCATTCATATTGATAAAAGAAGTTTTTCAATATTTTACACAATATAAATAACAACAATAGCAGAAGAAAAAAGATAGAGATAGAATATCAAGTCGTGGGATGCAATTCCTTGCTCTTTCTGGCTTTTATAAATGACTGCTTCACAAGATTATGCTGAAGGTGAAGTCTCTCCTTTGTTTTCAGGAAGAAATCTTAAGCCTTCCCTCAAGATTTCACGAGGGCTCAAGGGAAATGTTTATGAAGTGAGAAATTGGTTAGAGTTTCCTCCAATGTCTTGGTTATCTTCTTTGCATGGAAATCTCGTCGAGTATTCATAGGTGTCAAGGAGTACTTCTTCCTCTCTCACTAATGATTGTACTGACAAGATGCCTTAATTTTCATATCCTGATGCGCCACGTACTCTGTCTTAGAAGTTTATTGGCTCTACCGTGAAGCTTTTTTGTCAGCTACCAACTTAGTCCCTGATTTGACCTCCACCGCCTATGCATCATGTCACCTTCTATCATATGAGGCTATGTTTTCAACTATGTGATTCCAATGTTGGCATTAGGAATTCCTTTGCAGCGATGCCTTGTGATCGCATAAATATATTTCTTACACCCAAAAAGCACAAGTTTTATATCTTTCGTGGATTTTGAGATTTTGTACACATGTGAACGCATGATATAATTAATTTCATGAATTTTTTACCAAGCTGTCGCATTTTTCCAAGTTCTTTTCTAGTTGTTTTAGATAAAAGAAATAAAATAACTTGTATTTCTACAAGTTAGCAAGAATATAATGTCGCTTCTTAGACCCCTAGCCTAAATAAAAGAAAAAATCAAAATTCACCAAATTACTACTTATACTATTAGGTAGCACAAGTGGCAATCACGGAGTCAAACCACAGAAAGACCAATAATTAAATTTTTCATAAGCTAAATTTTATTGTGGAAAGCGATAAAAACGGGGGGTTTTGGTTTGATTTCAAGAAAACTAAATGCAAAAATTAAAGTGCGGAAAAGTAATATAAATTGAGAAAGAGAGAGATCGAACACAAGGTTACCTTCACCAGTTTAGAGCTCATAGGGTTTTCTATGAATCTAATCATCGATTAATTATGAAAATAATATTGAATTAACTATTTCTTAAGCCTAATCGAATATAGGGATAACTCATACAAACTTCCTAATGAGAATCAACGTGTCGATCCTAAATTAACTAAGCTCGTTACATAATTGCATTATATTCTTAGATTGATTAAGGCATTAAACAAGAATGGCCAATTCTATCCTAATGCATTCCCAATCTTTAAGTTTTGTTATCAATTAGATGATCCTCGATAGCCTAGAAATCAAGCCATAATTCAAACTAAAACCTATTGCCACTAAATCAAACATGCTTTCAATGCAATTATGGACATGAAAAACACACATGGCAAAGACAAACATACAAGAAATTTGAGTCAATCTTATATGCTTGTACTAGAAATTGAATTAAAGAATAGAAAGATCCAATCAAGAATCCATAACAAACCTCAAAGAATTAAAAACAAAATCCCTACAAACCTAAAAAACCGACATCATAGCCTTCAATCGTTCATCAAGTCTGACTCACGATTCCAAGATATACAATTAAAACTCAAAAGTAAAGGAAATCTCATGAGTTTTGGCCTGGAATGGCCAAAACCAAGTAACATGCTCTCTAAGTCGGCTAAACTCTCCTCTCTCCCTTTACCTAATCTGGAAAGAACATATTTATACAATAGCCGCAACGTTGTAGCGCTAGCAAGAGCATTGCAACACTCTTGTCGATCCAGTCCTCAAGTGTTGAGGTAGAATTGCAACTCTAGTGCGATGCTACGTTGCAATAAGGTGCTGGTGGCACTCCGTTTATCTTTGCAATGTTGCAACACTTCTCTACATCCAAGCACATTGCCTTCTAGCATAGCACAAGAGCGTTGAGTGAGGGTTGCAACGCTTCGGTTAGGGGTATTTTGGTCATTTCTCTTCTTTTGAAGCTCGTATGCTCAAGTTACTTCTAAATTACTTCAAATTAATCCCATTTGACATCTTAAGCTCGATTATACCTCTTTGGTGCTCAATACCTACAAAATAGCATAATTAACATGTAAAATTCATTAACGAGCCTAAATTAAGCCTAGGAAAATAATACTTTTATAGCTTTAACACACATAGCCTTGGATCCAAGTGTATTAGATTGAGTTAATACAGTCTGAATGTCAAACAAAATACCTCTTATTTTTAAATAAATAATTTATTTTTTCAAAACAAAAACTAGAAAATTTACGAGATTTAGGACACTAAATCCAACAATCTCCCACTTGTCCTAAAGCGAGTGGGATGTGTATTATCAAATACAATACAATAAACTAAGACATACAATATACCCAATAAAATCTCCCACTTATCCTAGATTAGATGACTCATGTCTCGTAGACCCAGACTTTCTAGGTGACCCTAAAAAACTTTAGTCGTGAGAGCCTTTGTAAATGATCAGCAACATTGTGCTCCAACGTGATCTTTGTGACGATCACATTGAAGGAAATCAGACATGAGGATTTCCATGAACAGCGAAAGGATCTTTCTAAATTTCAATCATATATGAACATACACAATTATAGTCACAAACGAAAACATACGGTTATGCACAAAACAAAAATTGCACATGCTTTTCTAAACGATCAAATGATAGAACTAACAAACCTTTGAAGACCCATCTTCCAGATCCCTCGATCACGAACGCTCAATAACAGCAACACCTGTCTCTTATACACATCTAGATGTGTATAAGAGACAGGCATACACCATACTGATCATATCATATATAATCGAATTACCTCTTGTCAATTTGAACATTTCAAATCAGCACCAAGAATTGATCCTCAAATTGAATCCATTGAGCTACCAAGGGGACCTCATGGACCTATAGCTTGAAGCTCCAACAGTACATGAACTGTCTCTTATACACATCTAGATGTGTATAAGAGACAGTAACTGGGCAAGTGGAAGAAGACGGAGGCTTATCGTATAGATCGATGCTCAATCGTTTATCAAAAGTTATGCGATCATCTAGCTAAAGCTATGTGATCGTTTAGCTAATCGTCTAGCTGAGTGTCTATCGTATAGAAACTCTCCACGATTGTTTAGTCTCTCCAAGCTGTCGTTTAGTAAATCTGATTTACTTGACAACCTTTCATGAGAACTTTCTAAGATTAGAAATCTCAAATTAACATTCTTACTAAATTTAAGAAAATATTTTTCCTTTTATCTCACAGCTACCACGAAACCACCAATAACCTCCCGCTCAATTTCTTATTAGAGAAAAAGAGATAATTATCCAATAATTAATATTATTATAAATATATGTGATAACTAACTTACCATACTATATTTATAACCTATAGTTTTAATATTTCATCTCATGAAACATATAAACCATAACACTTTTTCTATTCCATAGTTCTTAATGTAAATCTCATTTACATTAATCCTCCACTAGATGTATCGCATACACCATACTGATCATATCATATATAATCGAATTACCTCTTGTCAATTTGAACATTTCAAATCAGCACCAAGAATTGATCCTCAAATTGAATCCATTGAGCTACCAAGGGGACCTTATGGACCTGTAGCTCGAAGCTCCAATGGTACATGAATAACTGACTGAACTCTTTAGTCATGGGATCCACCATCCATTAACTATCAGGCACTCCACTAAAGATCGACAATTGAACTCTTCTTACTATAGATATATTATGTGCCCATATTAACCAATTAATAGTGTGACAACCGTTCACAGATCGTTCGTAAGTACAACTCGGCCAATAACCGTTATGCCCCTGTAGTTACATCTAACTCCTTAAGTACCACTGATTCCTCTAATGAACATAAGTCATAGTCCTACTATGACTGAGTCTTCTCTTCTAAAGAGAAGTTATGGCCACTATGTTCAAGCCCCGGAATTAGCCTTTAAGGGAGTAATCTATCTATTACCCCTACTTCGGGGAAAAAGTGAATTCCATCTTGTGTAAGTGAGTTCCCTACTCCCAAATCAGAAAAATCCTAAAAAAGGAATACATATTGAGTTGGAAATCTAGCCACTCTCACCATACTAATCAAGGGCAGGCAGGAGTTCCCAAAACACTCAGGATTGAGGTCATGTCACCTATGGTCGTTTAGGTGCGATGTAAGTCTTCAGTATCAATGGCGTTATATACAAAAATGAGTCATCTTGTGGTCTAGTTTTATACAAACTCTTTATATATGATACCACCGCTCACATATCTCCACATGAATGGTCAGGATCTACCATCTGTAGTAGTTTACAACACTTGCAAACCCCTACAAAGCGGACCGTATCCGTAGTGTCACCAAGATTAAGTATCTCACCTTAGTCCTTATACTACAGACCTATTTAGGTTATTACTTAAGGCATGATCCACTTGTATATCTCATATACATGCTTAAGTTTACATACAATAACCATGGAGCTTTGTTTATTGGATATGAGTAAATGTCATAATGAAATAACTCTTATTTTATTCATAACAACGTGTATATTAGAAACAACAAGACGCCGGGAGAATTAGGACATCAATCCCAACACACATTCTCTCGTTGCACAATCTTCCTAGCGAGATGATATTTGTGCTGAATATGTTTTGCTCATTTGTGACTTCGAGGCTCCTTGGAATTTGCCACAACACTATTATCACAATAAAGGGTGATGGGCAAGGTCATGTTTATAACGATTTCCAAATCCGTCAGAATTTTTTTGAGTCATACAGCTTCTTTAGCAGCTTCACAAGCAGTTATATATTATACCTTTATAGTGGAATCCACAATATATCATTGCTTAATGTTGCGCTATACTATAGCCCCTCCATTCAGAGTAAACATTCATGCTAATGTGGATTTCCTAAAATCGTTATCAGCCTGAAAATTAGAGTCAGTGTATCATGTATGGATCAAATACTTAACACCATACACAAGCATATAGTTTCTTATTCTCCTAAAATATTTTAGAATAGTTTTAGTCGTTATCCAGTGATCAAATCTTGGATTCGGTTGATATTTGTATGACCACTCCCACTACATGGAAGATGGCGGGCCTAGTACATAACATGACATACATAAGGCTACCTATTGCAGATGCATAGGGAATCCTTCTCGTTTCCTTGACTTCTTGAGGTGTCTTAGGACATTGCTCCTTAAAAAAAATAATTTCATGCCTAAAAGGAAATAAACCTTTCTTGGAATTCTGCATCGAATACCTGACAAGCATTTTGTCAATTTACGATGCTTGAGACAAGGTTAGTGATTTGTTCTTACGATCCTTAATGATTTAGATCCCCTAGAAAAAACTGTGCTTCACCCAAATCTTTCGTTTAGAACTAAGCGGCTAGACATTCATTAATTTTATTAAGAAAATCTATATTGTTCCCAATGAGTAGGATATCATCCATATTCTAGGAAATCAACTTCGGGATCAGTATTTACTCTGAGTGGAGGAGCAGTTGTGTGGAGAAGCATCAAGCAAAGTTATATTGCTGACTCCACAATGGAAGTTGAGTATGTAGCTGCAAGTGAAGCAGCAAAAGAAGCAGTATGGCTTAAAAAGTTCCTGACCTGGAAGTAATTCCTAATATGCACATGTCTGTCATTCTCTATTGTGATAATAGTGGAGCAGTTGCAAATTCAAAGGAACCTCAAAGCCATAAATGAGGAAAACACATCAAGCGGAAGTACAATCTCATCAAGGAGATTTTACACAGAGAAGACGTGATCGCCACACAAATAGCCACATAAGATAACTTAGCTGATCTATTTACAAAGGCCCCCCGGCTAAAGTGTTCGAGGGTCATCTAGTAGGACTAGGTCTATGAGATATTTATCACTAAGGCAAGTGGGATAATTTATAGGTATCTAATGCCCTATTTTATTGTATTTATACCATTTGTTCTTTCAATATAACTCAACATTGTATATATTTGTATATATTGATTCACTGGAGTTTTAGTCTAAGTGGGAGTATTGTTGGGTTTTATGTCCTAAAACTCGCAGTTTGTAAAAATTAAACATATTCTATTATCAATAAAAATGTTATTCAAACATTTCTTCAATAAAAGTATTGAATCTATTAATTGCATACATAAAGTCTAAATCCAATAAACTAAGATGCATGACTATTATATGAATACTTGAACTTTATATAGAAACATAGAGATGGATCAAGTTCGAGTAAATAGCCAAAACGGTCTATAGTATATGATTAAGGTTGGGTACCTTATTCTGGTAACACTATTGGATACGGCCTACTCTGTAGCTATTACAAGTGTTTGTAAAGATACTACAAATGAAGTGATCCAGATTCATTCATATATTGGCATGAGGAGTGGGGGCGTCCTATGCAATGAGTTTGCATACAATCGGAACAAAAAATAAGTCACTCTTACTTTATAATGTTGTTTACAATTTAAGACTGACTATTTCGCTTAGATGACCTAGGTAACTCGATCTTAATCTTGAGCTAACTATGGACTCCTGTTCATTCGGAATTATCCTTAGATTTGCATAGGTGATGGTCGGCTCAACAGCACCGGCTCAATAAGCCTCTCATTTCAGGGGTAAGACCAAGTAAATAGCTGGAGATATAGGGTGCAAGACGGAATTCACGCCTATCTGATTTAGGGATAGGAGAAAGGTTGTTCTATTAAGTACTGAATCCAGGTCTTTAACAAGGGGTCCCACCCTCTCACTGGCCTGAGAGGGATCTTGTGTAGCGATTAGATCATAAACCAATTGTTCATTAGAGGATCAGTAGGAACTTATGGAACAAGACGTAATATCGGGGGTAAAACA
Organism: Benincasa hispida; assembly: GCF_009727055.1. Classification (NCBI taxonomy): domain Eukaryota; kingdom Viridiplantae; phylum Streptophyta; class Magnoliopsida; order Cucurbitales; family Cucurbitaceae; genus Benincasa; species Benincasa hispida. Next base: position 4,942,322 of record NC_052349.1, on the reverse strand, counting down.
GCATATTGACCCAATCGTTATTACGAACAACCTGTGAAGGGTCAACTTACTAGTTATGGTTAAATCATGTGGACACAAATATATCTACAGTGAGGAGAGTGCAACTATCAAGCTATAGTGGTGTGACTTGATAGTTAACGAATACTGATTAATTTGGTCTAAAGAGTTTTAACCAATTAATCTTAATCGTTAGAGCTCATGGTCTGTAGGTTCATAGGGTCCCTCTACTAGCTCGTAAAACATGAACACCTTGAATTATTAAACTGAGTGAATTTGTAATGATATCAATTTGAAATGTTCAAATTGAAATTAGGGTTTACAAATTATATTTGATATGATTATTTAACATTTAATTTATTGAAATTAAACAAAATTGGAAAGTTTATAATATTTAAATATTGGTCTAAATATTAAATACATGAATGAGATTCATGTTTGAAATCTAATGTGTGATTAATTTGATATTTTATATTAAATTAATTAATTAATTAAATATGTTTAATTAATTTAAATTTAAATTAATTTTCAATTTTAAATTCAATTTAAGAAATTGAATTTTGATATTTGATTAATTATGAATTAATTAATCAATTTTTTATTAGTTTTTGAATTAATTGGTTTTTGAAATGAAAATGGGAAAATTTGGATTTTATGGGTTTTGCCCATAAACACCTCAAGGAGGAGGTGTTCTTTCTCCAAGCATACACAAATGCCACATTTAATTGAAGTAGGTGCTGGCCATTTGAAGGTTAAGGAATGCATGCATGCTGAAGAAATATAAAACTCTCAAATTTGAAGAAGAAAGGTGGTGGTGCTGAAGCTGAAAAGAGTTTCTGCTACTTCATCTTCTTCCTCACAAGAACTCTCATTATCCTTCACCAATTCACTCAAATTCGAGTTTCACCACTCAAATTCAAGGTTGAGAATAGTAGAGAAGATCTCTTGGTGGTTCACTGTCGATTTGGAGTTGATTTGGAGTGAAGAGTAGCTTGGATTTGGGAGAAATCATCAAAGATATGTTCTTCTTGAAACCCTTTTGTGAATTTTTGAAATAGCATGCTAAGTGCTTATTGATTTTCTTTGCTTCCGTTACATGCTTGTGTATTCCATCACTTGGCTGGATGAAGCAATATCAACAACTCTTGTTGAAATGCTTTATTCTTCAACAACTTTTGTTGAAGTTTCAATAGTTTCTTTGGTAAGTAAATTTAAATATGATTTTACTTCTTGGTTTATGTTCTCTGATGTGGTCTTCCTCTAAGAAAATTGCATTTGTCGATACAAACACTTTATTCTCTTTTGGATCATAAAAGTGACCGCCTTTTGTTTCTTTGAAGTAGCCTATAAAGGGCATAATTTTGAACGTGATTCCAATTTCTTTAAGTTTCCTACAAGCACATGTGCTAGACACCCCCAAATTCTGAGATGCTCTAAACTACTTTTACAACCTCTCCATATTTCAAAAGGTGTTTCATAACCACTAACGAAACTTAGTTCAAAATGTTTGTTGCAGTCTCCACTGCATAACCTATAATGAGATAGGTAGAGAAGCATAGCTCAACCATTTTGTTGAGGTGTATTAGATGCTGAGAGTGAGATGTGATTCCATGTTCTATCATATAGTTTGGGAATCCTATATCCATGTACTCTCCACCTCGATCTGATCGGTTTTTATCTTTTTACCCAATAAATTCTCAACTTCAACCTTATACTCCTTGAACTTTTCAAGTATCAGACTTATGTTGCAATAGGTAAATATACTCATATCTAGAATAATCGCTAGTAAAAGTGACGAAGTATTCAAACTCTCTTCTTACTTTAACACTCATCAGGTCATAAAGGTCTGAATGTGTAAGCTCAAAGGGTTCTTTGGCTCTATAACCTTTTCCAGAAAAAAGTCGTTTTGTCCTTTTTCCTTCTAGACAAGATTTACATACTGGTAAATAATTTTCTTCTAACTCGTTTAGCACTCCATTCTTAACCAACCTCTCAATCCTATTGAGACTAATGTGACCTAGTCTTAAATGCCAAAGATGAGCATTTTCTTTTGGAGAAACCTTTCTTCTTTTATTTTATGTGGTTGCAGTGTTGAACATTTCAACATTGTGGAGCATTTTAGATACTAACGACCTTAGTACATATAAGTTACTTTCGTTTATTACATAACATATATCAACACTATTTTTCAAGACAAACGCCTTATCACGAATAAAAGATATATTATAAGAGTGTTCTAACAAACATAAAATTGAAATCAAGTTCCTCTTCAAATTAGAAACATAGTAAACATTGTCCAACAATATAAACTTTGAGTTGAAAAATAACTTAAAACTCCCAACTATAACCGCCAAGACAACCTCCCCTGTTCCAACCCGTAGAGTCATTTCTCCAGCCTCAAGCTGCTTTCAGGAACTAATTTTTTGTAAAGAAGTACAAACATGGAATCAAGTATCTAGGTATTATTATAATTTTCCACTAAACACGTTTCTAGAATCAGTAAATCATATTTACCTTCTTTTGCCTTCTTCTTTTCAGCCAAATACTTAAGGCAATTTCTCTTTCAGTACCCATCCTGGTTGGGATGAAAACAAGTTCCTTTTGTAGCTTTGACCTTTTTGCCCTTCTGGATAGTAGCAACAGTGGTGGATTTATTCTCATTTCCACCATTTTTCTTCTTCCACTTCTTGACACTGGTAGAGGAATGAGGTATAGACTTAGTTCCAGAGGTCAAGCCTTTATGGAACTTCTTGTTAGAGAAGGCAACATTTACCTCCCAACTGGTCCTTTTGACTTTCATTAAAGACTTAAAAAGTCTGCAACTCGTTAAGGGTGGTAAGGTTGTAGTCAATTTTGTTCATAACACAATTGCTACTGAATTGTAGGAAACTATTTGGCAGAGATTCTAGAATAAAACTCACTTGGCTAGGCTTATTTATGAGATCTCTGTTAATCTCGATGACATTGAAATGAACCATCATGTTAAGGACATGTTCCCTAACAGATGATCCTTCTGCCATCCGTGCATTGAAGATGAACTTAAGAGCATCATGTATGGCTTGTGAGGAAGGTTTTCTAAACATGTCGTGTAGTTATTCCATGATCTCGCATGCAGTAATCACGGTCTCATGCTTTTTTATCAAGACTTCAGTTAAGCGTGCCAAAATGTAGACTTTGGCTTTATCATTGGCCTCTATCCACTTCTCATAAGCATCACAAACATTTCATGGATGTGTTAGACCCAGGGACTGGAGGACATTCCTCTGTCAGAACAAATTTAAGATCATCTATGACCAAGACAGTATCTATCGTATTTTTCCAAGTTGTATAATTTTCTCCCGTTAATTTTTCAGCTTTAAGAAGGATCAGTGCAACATTAGTCATATTGCTGATACAAAAGAAATCACCTATATTAGATACCTATGCAAAAGTTCATTTTAATCCAATTAGTTTAACAAAAGAAATAATGAACCCCAACATCATTTTATTTTACAACGATACTTTAGTGATAGAATAAATGCTACCTTGGGGTGAACAGTTACTCCTTCATTGAATTAATACATTCTCAATCAAATATTACACCAGAATAACTCTTATTTCTATAATATTTAATTACTATTGATTTGGTCTAGAAATCATTAATTACCTTAATATTTTCTTGTAAGTGTAACCCATCATTTTCAACCTTATAATCCCACCCCAACCAGTCAAGGTATAATGTAATTAATGCAATTGATTATAATGATCCTATCTATTTCTAGAGTTTGTTATGTCCCTTTCCCATGCAAACACCTTCCTAATGGGGGATGCTTCCAGGGTGCCATGAGACCGAACATTGAAAAAATATTCCAAACCAATGAAGAAGACCGCAGGATATGTTGACACACGTCCTTCTCCTACTTACTATAAACACTTTCTCTATTCACCTTGATATTGATCCATGCAAATATCTTCCTAAGGGAGGGTGCGCCTAGGGTACCACAAGGCTGAGCATGAATCTCACCTTGTGAACTTTTAGGGAGAACATGAGTGGAAAAATAACATATCATATATATCTTTTTCCTCCCACTATGTGTTTTAAAAAAATGGGTTTATTAACTCAAAAAAATTCGACTAAATAATTTAACTAAATCCTTGTTAATTTGCTCAATATAACATTTATATTGAATATTTTAACAATAAATGATTTTCTTTATTAAACTCCTTAATAAATAAAAACATTTATTGCATGCTTATAAAATATTTTACTAATTCATCTCCCAAGTCGGTTCTCAGGTAGGGGTGTTTCGTTTCTGTCAGCTTAAATATCTCAGCCTAGACAGAACGTTCCTTGGACAGAGATCCTTTATAGGCAATTATTTTATAAATTTAATCTTTTATAGAGTTCATTTTAATCCTACAAATTAAAGGATTAACTCATTGCTAATCATATTAGAAATACATTTAACATAGATCTAGGTGAATTAATTTTAAACCATTTAAAATAAATTTGGACCTATATTTGCATGCAACTCTTGATTATGATTTTAATCTAGTTCGTTAAACTTATAGCTATTATAAAATAATGAAATTATTAAAAACAAAAATTTGCATTTAATGACACTGATCAAATATAACAATTATATTTATCTATTTCATCCAATAGTAATAACACTTATAATTATTATCCATGAAAATAAACATACATATTCATTTTCATTAAACAATATAATAATTATATTATTACTAATGAAAATCGTTCACGTGCTATCATACTATATAACAATTATATTCTAGTAAGATGCATGAGCATGCTTAATTAATCATGCAACCATATAATATAACACTTATATTGAAAAAGATGCACGAAACATGTTTATCCTAAGGTTGGATTTTAAACTATATGACATATATTACGCATATTACTAATTTCATCATACATCACATGCAAAATTAAATTAAATAGCGAAATAGACCGAATTTGGCACCCAAAAAAATATTAATTTATTAATATAACTGATTTAGATTAATCTAATTAATTAAAATAAACTAAAATACAAAAAAAAAAAAGGAAATTCACTACCAAAACCTAGAGGAAGACTCAAACCGCAACCGCTTGGATGGACTGCTAGCCCGCACCTCGCCTTGGTAAATCGTGATGCTATGGAAAATCTTCACATTCTGCTTCGCGTCAAAGCATCGCGGCGCTAGGGTATAGCGTCGTGACACTACATCATAGATTATAGCAATCTACTTCGAAATTGCACTGAAATCCTCTGCTTTTCATCCCGATCGTCAACAACACTTGCAAAACTTGTGACCTAGACTTACAGACCCCAAAAACAACAGACTCTTACATGATCAGATCAAGTAAAAATAGTAATCTAAAGTGCCAAAATTCGAAAATGTCTATTTGCAAACCCACATTCATAATACAAACAAAATAACCCACCTTTTTCTCTAATTTTTACTTCTAAAAATCGAAAATCAAAATTGCAAAAATTAGGCTCTGGTACCAATTAAAGAGAATCCAATTTTCGCAGAAGCTTGTGATCGCCTTACAATTTTGAAATACGATTTTGTGAAAAACAAAAACCAGTGAACTCATGAAAATATTCAAATGATAAACATACAAAAGGACCAAAGGATACTTCTAATGAATAAGAAGGGAATAAATAAACTCACCCTTATAGATTCTTTTCTTTCTTCACGTTTCCCCTCCAAAGACTACGAACAATATCAAGCTTCTCAACGAACAAGAACATCACCTCTAAGGCTATCTTGTTATTCTCTTGGAATTAAAAAAAAAAAAAAAAAAAAGATTGGAAGTATGGGCTTCAAGATCTTTTGATAGAGGAATTTTTAGAGAGAAATTCTTTTTGGAGAAGATAGATTAGAGAGGAAGGGTGGAGGCTAGGTCATTTTTCACAAAAACAAATCTTACCTTAAAAAGAGTGATAATAGTATATTTAGAAGGAGAGAGGGTAACCCATTCTTCAAGTTTTCCACTTTCCTCATTTTATCTAATTAATTAATTAATTAGCATACAAATTAAATAACTATATACTAAATAAAATTTAATATAAAATTAATTAATTAATTAGTTAACATTCGAATATCACATATTTATATGCATATATCTCTTTATGAATCCAATTCATATAAATCTAATATTTGAATCTCATCCAAATATCTCTCTCTTATAATATAGTTTGGATTATAGATCATATCTATCAAAATTCACTATACTTTATATTAATCATATTAATATAAAATTCTTTTAATTAATTTGAACAATTCAAATAATTCCTTTTTATTATCCTTAGCAAGTTAACAATGGGACTTTATGGACCTATAGATTAGAAGTTTCAATGATATGAGATTAATTTAATTAAATTCTTTTAATTATATCAATCAATATTCATTAACTACCGATCACTCCACTAAAGATCAGTAGCTGTACTCTTCACACTGTAGATGTATTTTCTGTGTCCATAGATATAATCAATCAACAATGAGTCGACTCTTCACAAATTACTCATAACTACAACCAAGTCAAAATACTATTTTACCCTTGTAGTTACATTTAACTTCTTAAGTACCACTGATTCTTCTAATGAACAAACAGTTTATAGTCTAACTATAAACTAACACCTCTCGGGCCAGTGAAAGGTTGAGGTCTTATTGTTCAAGATTCAAAATCAGCTGTTAAGGGAGCAATTTATCTACTTTTTCTATGATCGGGAAGGAGTGAATTCCTTCTTGCGTAGGTGTGTTACCAGCTCCCTACTCAGATAAATCCCCAAAATAATAGGTTTGTTGAGTTGGCTAACACGACCACTCTCACCTATACAGATCAAAGGATTTCCCTCGTAAACAAGAGTTCACAACTCACTCAGGATTAAGGTCAAGTCACCTACAGTCATCCTAGTGAACTATTGGTTTCTTCAAGTAACAGTATTATAAAGATAAACCAATCATTTTGCGGTCCGATCTTGTATAAACTCTTTATATAGAATATCCCTACTCACATGTCTCCACATGAACAACATGACTCATATTGTCTGTAACATTTATAACTCATGTAACAATTATAAAGTAGGTCGTATTCGCAGTGTTACCAGGATAAGACACCCATCTTTATCCATTTACTATAAATCTTTTAAGTTATAACTTGAACCTGAACCACTTGTATGTCTACCACATATTGTGCAAGTGACATCACATAACCTTGAATCTTGGTTTAGTGGATTGAATTAATGCAATCTGAATGCCAAATAAAATATCTCTTATTTTATTAAATAATTAATTTGTTCTTTCAAAATACAAATTACAAGATATATGAGATTTATGACACTAAATCCAACATGATCCCCTCTAGATTTTTGGAACCATTTGAGATCATTGTGCTAGCGTGAGGAGCTAGATTGTGAGTTGATCATTCTTTGGAATTTGTGAAATTATAGGAGCAAGGTTTGCTTCAAGAAAGATATGTATGACATTGTTCAGCTCAGGGGGACAATTGATATGCATCTCAATGATTGTGGTGGCAAAGGTAATTGCTTGAATGGCCTCTTGACATGCTTTCAACCAGTCAACTATTTCACATACTCAACCATGTTGGACTTCGACAAGTTTCAGACATTGGAAGCTCAATATGATATATGGGGCGTAATCGAAGGAGAGAGGTGTCGACAGTGTAGGGTGGATTGTTCGTGATCATAAGGGCAAAGTTGAGCTTGTGCTTGAGGGATTGGTAACTGTGTAAGGGGATTGGCCTGGGTGGAGTAGGATGCTCTGGATGTTATTAACTGCATTTGCAGAAATGAGGTTTCACTTGCAGAGATTAGAGTACTTATTGAGGATATTGTTTTTATTGGAGATACTACTAATTCCTTTATCTTTGTCACATCCCTTAAGAGGAAAGTAAATTTACTCATATTTTAGTAGCTTTGACATCCTCTCAAGGTTCTTCTTTGATTTTAAAAGACTTTAAAAAAAAAAATCTATAAATTTTGAAAAACAATGCTTTTAGTTTTTATTTTTGGTTCAATATAGATGTTCACATCAATTGGTCAATTTATTATTAATCTTTAAAGTTAAAGGTTTGGATCTTCTCCACGATCTTTGAACAATTAAAAAAAATGTGAACTCATATATATATATCCAAATTGCAAAATGTTTTTTTTTGGGTACAAATTTGATTTTTTAATAGTATATTAAAATATGCATTTCAAGAGTTATCGTTTCAAACTAATATATATGATAACAATACTAATATAATAAAAAATTATAAGAAAGTAAGTTTTTTCTCTCTATTTTTCTTGGGTCCCTATCTCATTCTCTAATTTAAAAGTGAAAAATCTCGGAGATCATTTCCTTAATTATGAATATTCACATGATATATGATCTAAAGATGGTTTATACTTGAAAAAAATAAATGATATAAAAATGGTTCATCCAATGATCATGGACACAGTTTTAATTATTTTTATTTTCACATTCTTCAAAAAATTATAAAAAAAAATAATCGATCGATGTGAATATAATTCAACTTATGTGAAACGTATAATATTGATTAAAAAAAAAAATAGAGGTTGAAGTCATATTGTTTAACTAAAAAAATATGAATATGATAAATGTTTGTCTATGATATTAGAAGTCCAAATGAATGTGTTTCAAAACCGACAAAAATAAATGTCCAAAGTGCTACAATTTATACTTTACAATAAATTGTCATTCAAAATTGTTGAAATATGTATTTAGTGTGAGTTTATTATTCAATGAATTATAAAACATATTGATACACGATTGATATATTTAGTCAAAGACAACATTAAACTTGTTTTTTTATTAATAAAATTTGTAACTTCAATTATAGTTATTTAATGGTCAAATTTGTACACTAGTCAAATTTAATTTGTACAAACTTTATTTTCATTAAATTAGCAAATTTTTTACATTTTTTTATATATAAATAAAAATGGCAGAGATGTGGAATTTATCTATTTGAATCTCAATTGATAAAATTTGTTAGGAGAAATAAAAAATACTCAAAACTCAAAATATTTATCAAATTAGAGCCTGAATTTTTAAATTGAACTTTAAAACTTGGATGACAAATGGAATGGATATAATTAGTCTCTGTTCTTACAAAACAAAACGTCTAGTTAAATTTCCCCAAAATTATATTATTATTTTTCATGGATATAAAATAAAATCCTCTTAATTTCAAACTCTCATATGTTCAAAGACAAACATATCAAATATCTAAGGCATTAAATAAAAAGAAAGAAAAAACACATGAGATTTAAATATATTAAAGTACCATTTCGATGGTACAATTTGAGTCCCTATAATTTTAATGGGCCAAATCTTAATCTATATATTTTTAATAAATCCTAAATTTAGTCCTTTAAAATCAACTATTTATCAAAATGATTAAATAATAATAATTACTTTCATGCAAAGAAATATAATATATGAATATGTTTTCAAATTTTATAATTAAAAATTGTTAATAGATATATCAAAAAGTTTTCTAAAAAATCAACGATAAATTAATATTAGGAACTAAATTTAAGATTCATTGAAAATACATTGATTAAAATTAGATAAATGAAAGTATAGAGACTAAAGTTAAATAAAATTTAAAGTATGAGGACCAAAATGATATTTTCAACCCATTTAAACATTACAACTCCAATGTAAAATGTCTATCGTTAAAAAAATTGAAACATAATTGATCATAAAATCATAACCCATAATTCCAGAAAGAAAATATATTGGAAAATTTGTTATTATAAATCTATAATAGAAGAAAACATACGGGAGAAGGGAAGGAAAAGAGCGGTAGGCTACAAAGAGAGGAGAGAAAGGAAACAAAAAAAAACAAAAAATAAAAATAAGGTTTTATTAGTTAATATTTGTTTTTTTTTTAATTAAGTTTATAGACACTATTTTTATTTTAAATTTTTTTTATGTATTTTTTTATCAATTGTTTAAAAAACTAAGTAAAATTTAAAAAATTAAAAAAAGTTTTAAAATTTTATTTTTATTTTTTAAATTTACTATTGTACTTGAAAAATATATAAATCATGATAAGAAATTAAGAGAAAATAAGCTTAATTTTCAAAAACTACAAAACAAAAAATTGTTATTGTTATCAAACGGAATCTTATTTTAGAATATATATATATATATATAAAACATAAAATTAATGAGTTACAGATCTGATATAATTAAATTATATATTTTAATTAAATATTTAAATTTAAATTTATCAATAAAAACTATTGATGGATGCTAACAACTGCAACGATGATTTTAAATGTTGTTAACATTTGTTAATATTTTTAAAAATCCTAATTTTTCACAAGTCTTATAATCAAATTTAAAAATATAAATATAAAACTATTATAGAAAATAACCATATAAACGAGTCAAATCTTTGTTTTCTAAGGTCAACGATTTTTTAAAACAAAATATTTCCATAGCTTGTTATGCTATATAATAATAAAATAAACGATGCATTGAATATGAACTGTCAATGAAGAGGAAGTATGAATAATCCAATAATGTGGGTAATTTTAGTATTATTATTCATCATTTTCCCCTCTAAAATAACGTGAACTGCACGAAATATGAACTTTATTTTCTTAATCATATTTAAATATAAATGCCTTATAATTTAAGCATTGATGAGTTACCTTAGGTAGGGTTTTCATAGTTAAGAGATTTACACTTAGAAAAAGACATTTTACATTTTACATTTTTAAAGTTATACGTTCAAATTCTCATCAAGTGAATTTATATTATAAAATTATATNAACATCATAGCTTTCAAAATGTATCTTTTAACCTATTAATTTTCAGAATAATTATTTTTTATATATACTTTTGTCATCATATATAATATTTATTAATAAAAATTTGTTCTTATTTTTGAATTAATGGAGCCCGAAGGTGAGTCAACTTTTGCTCTTAAGATTTTAATTTTATCATATTAAATGTCGTCTTTATTTAACTTTTTGTTATAAAAATAAGTAAAATGCTAAAACATATAAATTTGATTTAATTATTTCTATTATTAAATTAAGATTAACAACTCCATTTCAATTTATATAATGCAAATTTTCTTTCCAACGTATTAAAAAAACTATTTTTATGAGTTGTTAGACGATAAATTATCTAAAAAATAATGAAATTAAACCAGACAAAAATGAATATATTTGTATATATAATTGTATCGTAATTAAAAAAGTATTCATTTTAAAGAAAATAATAAGTTCGGGTTGGTTCGGATTGATTTGGGTTATTTTAGGTGAATCTTTGAGCCAACACAACCTAAAAAATTTTCATTTATTTGAACTCAACCCAATTCAAATGAGTTGATAACCTAATTCAAACCGCATAGATTGGGTTGGGTTGATCGATTTTTTCGGGTCATCGGATTTTTTGAACACCCGTAGTTGGTATGCATTTGTAAGCCTATCATATAGTATAAAAAGCTATCACTTTTCTCAAATTTAAATTTAGGTTGATAAAACTTAAAGTTTAAGATATGTATTTGCTCAAGAGTCACTTGCTAGATTTAAATATAACATAATAGAATTAGTATAAAAAATTATATGGTCAATATATATATATATATATGAACCAAATTAATATTTCAGCCCAACCTATAATCTCTTTCAATACTAGAATAATGTTCTTATAAAGCCACAAAGAATAAAATAAAATATATGAATTAAAAAATATACTTAAGTTTTATAATTAAACTTACTCCACTATATATATATAGTATGAATAGAGACCTAGTTTACTTGAATTAGTATATATCAGGATGAATTAAAGGTCAACTTCAACAAATCTGACCAGAATTAGGGAATAAAAATTTATTGGACAAAATTTTATACTGTGTTTTAGGAAGAAAAAAGGCATTTTGTAGGGTTTGGTTTGCTTTTCTAGAACATAATGCAATTTTTTAATGTCATGAATGACCTAACAGCTGATCCTTTTATCCATCTAAAGAGTAATGGAAGGGTTTTTTATAAAAAAAAAAGAGAGAAAAAGGATTTGTTTCACTTTTTTCCCTAGATATAATAAATTTCAAGGTTAAATTGTTTGGTTGGTCTTTAAGGTGGTTTTTTTTTTTTTTTGGAAATATAGATAAGTAGAATGGTTAGATATCTGGAATTACATACGTCTGATATCCTTAAATAATCATATTTTTTAGGAATGTATTTTTTAATATATCTTGGATAACTACGTTTGTTTTATGGAATTTTTATTTGGAATGTTAAATTTATATAATATTAAACAAAATATATCTTTACGACTATTTATTAATTTATATTAATTTAATATAATTTGAACTTATATAACATATTTATTTTTAATATTTTTAAATTAGTATACTTTTATTATTTAAATTATATATATTAATTTAATATTTTTAATAAAATAAATATTAATTTAAATATCTTTCTAAAAACAACCACAATATAATCGAGTGGAATAAAATAAATAATTCACAGTATTTATTTTAATTATAAAATTAAAAAAAAAAAAAAGAAGAGTGATATTTACATATATATGAAAAAAATGGTGGACAAAAGTAAAAGGAGGATACCATCAAAACTGAAATCTATAAAACCTATGTTTTAAGAGAGTACCCAAAACTCCCGTTATATCCTCCTTATAGGCATCCTAGGATGCTCGAGTATCTTACATTACCGCAAAACAAATGCGGTAATCGAGATGCCCACTTTATGGGAATCTTAGATTCCCACAAAATAAACCACACTTGACAGTTAACTTAGGGGGTGTTTGGTACGTGATAAAAACATAGAGTTGAGTTGAGTTGAGTTTGTAATTATTATTTGGAAAGTTAAATTGTATGTGTTTGTTATGCAGAGTTCAGTTGTAATTATTTGTGTTTGGTATGCAGAGTTCAGTTGTAATTATTTGTGTTTGGTATGCAGAGTTAGTTAAATTTGTGTTTGGGTGCAGAGTTGAGTTGAGTTGGGTATCAGTTTTTGTAAATGAAATTGGTTCTTTTTTTTTAATGTTTTACTTTGCTATTATTGATTAATTTTCAACTATATACCTATTTTCTCAACTCTTTTATGACATGAACTAAAAATCTCAATTTTTTTTAATCTCAATTTAATTATAAAACATAACAGATTATTTTCAATGTATTATTTTAAAAAATTGTAATGATTATAATTCTCTTCAATCTGTAAGACATAACATTAAAATACATGTCATATTGCTGCTCTGTTATTAATAAATTGGTATATTTTATGTATATGTATTGAATCTTGCTAACTTAACATTATTATTTAACATATCGTACACATAAACGTTGAATAACTAGATAACTTAACAGTTTATGTTTATATAAGATAGATCATCTATGTGGAACTAAAATCATACATAGAATAATTACCTTTCATTTCATAATGACGGTAAGAATGTGATTGTGTAGTATAGTTACATTGTTCTGAACATCACAAAAATTCTATCAAACGACTGAACATGTGGCCATTTCAAAAAATAAATTAAAAAAATATATGTTTTCGGGTTGAAATATTAGGTGCTCAGTCTAGTGGGTCCAGGCAAGTAGATGTGTACAGTGTTATAGTTGTTTGTCTTATGGTTCAGCGAGGAAGAGGTATGTCTTTTGTATATCCATGCCAATTATATCAATTAGGTCACATCTATCATCCTCAATGAGCCTTTCAATACCAAATATGGTTCGAACTACCTCTTTTCGATGTCCAAATTCCATCTCATATTTCTTGACTTGCCACACAACGAGTCTGCCCATGTGTACTGATTGCATATCAGTGGTTGATCTGATAGAGTTAACATGCAAGAAACAGAAGTAATTAAGGATCTAAGCACTTTAACTATATTAATTTTAGTTAATTAGCATGCATGCTCATAGTTTTCAGTATTTTAGGGTTTCTAATGAAAACCTTTGATGATTCCTCCAAATTACTTGAATTCACCATAAATTTCTTCTTCAATCTCTGTAGTAGACCATCACAAGAGTCTTTCCTATTAATCCCAGACCTTAGATTGAGTGGTGAAACTCAAATTGAGAGGAATTGATGTGGTTTTCAAATTTAAATTTAAGATTGAAGTAGATGGTTTGCAAATTTATAGACACGAGAATAAAATAGGTTGAAAGTATCTATAAAAAATTTTAAAAAAAAAAACTTATGTTATTATGAATATTATAATAATAAATAGATGTCCATTGCTTAGTGTCCCAAAGCCATTTGTCACCTTTCATATTATCCATGTGCTTTGTAATTATTGGTGTTCATGTAAGTCCACATCCTGTCACTTTGCTTATAAATAGTGACATTTGATGGATCTTAAAATCACACCTACATTGGTGAGAATTTCACTTCAAAATTTCACTAATTTTCATATTATCCAATTTTATTTTATATATTTAATATTATTACATAAATCTATTATTATATTATATTTTCTCTATATCCGTATTCTCGTTGTGCTCCTCAGATTCACAACACGTTATCAACACGAGCTCCTATATATATATGGGCATCTAAAGGGGAGTATTATGAATATTATAATAATAAATAGATGCCTATTGTTTAGTGTCCCAAAGTCATGTGTCACCTTTCATATTGTCCATGTGCCTTGTAATTATTTATGTTTCGTGTCCATGTAAATCCACATCCTACTTATAAATAGTAATATTTGATGGATTTTAAAATCACGCATACATTGGTGAGAACTCCACTCCAACTACTAATTTTCATATTATCCAATTTTATAATTTTAGTTATTATATTATATTTTCTCTATATTCGTGTTTTCTTGTCTTCCTCAAATCCAGATTATATATATATATATTAGAAAAACAATAAGAAATTAAAAAAAATGTTATTGTTAAAAAAAAAGGTTAATTAGAAAAAGAAAAATATAATAATTTATTTTCCTTTTTTTCTTCACTTTTTCGCCGTGGAATCCAGACCCCATCATCCCATCTTCTCCTCTGTCTAAATTCCGAGAAAACGATACGCTAAATTCGATCCCTTTCCCTTCGCTCTTAAATTTGCAGTCTCCACGAAAGCGAGACACTGAAAAGAAACACAACACCAAAATCTTCCGATTTTCAACTGATTTTCATTTCCCTTTTTGTTTTTTCCCCAAATATGGATAATCCCAGCTGATTTCCGTTACCTCTCGGATCACGAACGACGAGGGCTCCGTCGGAATTCGCCGCCGGAACCGGCTGCGTTTCGGCTTCGACAATTTTCCGGCGACTTGTTTCGGCTTTTTTCCCCGAGTTATGCATAGATCTGGACCGGCCATGGCTTGGAATGTCTTCAAGTTCTGTACGGCCTTGCGAGGTCTTGGTTCGATCATGATCCTTTTGGTTCTTGGGGTTGTCGGCGTCACCTATTACGCCGTCGTTTTGACCAACTACGGCCCCGCCCTCTACGACGGCGGCCTCGATTCTCTCATTGCTCTCGCCGTTTTGATCTCCTTCCATTGTTTGGTAAGTGCTTCTCCTTTGGTTTTAATTTCGATTCTTTTAAGATTTTCATTCGTATTTCTCTGTTTGGAATTTATCTATTATCTGATTCTTGTTCTTGTGCTGCTTTTTAAATAACATGGCCCCTTGTTTGGCTTGTTTTCTGTCGTTTTTTTATCCACTTCAACATTCCTCTGTCGGACTAAATGTTGCAGTCAATTTGTCTTTATTTATCTCAATTTCTCTTTGTTAAATATTTGATAAAGTGGATTTTATTTGTGGGGTAAAGATCGAATTCATCTTTCTATTATATAGAATCGCTTTCCTGTGGAAATTGGAACGAAACAACTTTTGCTCCCATAAAAATCTTTGAAAATATTTAATCTCTCTATCTCTGTTTCTTCCTTTGATGTGATGTTGAGTTGTGTGTATTGTAATTTGGACATTGGAAATAGTTAACGGGTTCAGTTTGATTTTCGGTGTTTCTATATAGAGCTGAGAAATTTGAAAGGTAAAGGTATTTTGATGTTATGCAGTTGGTGATGCTGTTATGGAGTTACTTTTCTGTTGTTTTGACTGATCCGGGAAGTGTTCCGCCCAATTGGAGACCTGCTGTTGATGAAGAACGAGCAGAAGGCGACCCGTTGAATACAATGGAGTTTAGCATTTTGCATCCCGAACTATCGAATCAAAGAATACGATATTGTCGAAAATGCAATCACCTGAAACCACCACGCTGCCATCATTGTTCTGTTTGTGAGTAGCGCACGCGTTTGGTACTTCATATTTTTCTGTTGAATTATCGTCTAGGTCTCATGTTGTTGTCGCCTATTTGGATGCACGAGCACGATTTACATTTTTCTTTTCTTTGTTCAGGTGGGCGATGCGTACTGAAGATGGACCATCATTGCGTGTGGGTCGTTAATTGTGTAGGGGCTCTGAATTACAAATACTTCCTTTTGTTTCTGGTATGTTTTCTCTACTCCAAATTGAAAATTTCATTTTCTTGGCATAGAGATGTTCTTTCCAATGGCTGGGTGATGTTATTTCATTATTAGCTTGCTAAAATAATCAGATACAAGCCATTTGCTAAGCACATTATTAGTGAACACATAGAACTAATACGACACTAGAGAATGACAATTGGTTCGAGTAAAATAAGGTGATAATTTCTTGAGGATTCTGTACCTGTTGGATTTTGGTTATCGTATCGTATTTGTGCTTTTGATCAGTTGCGTTATTTTCATGAAACTAACAAAGCATCCTTTATTTCTCTCTTGACAAATTATAAAAACATGGTGAAGTCTGATCTAACGACTGTATTCCTTCGATTACATTGAAATGTTCTTAAATTCCTATGAAGATCAAAATTTTACAATTTTGAAGTATATGAAAAGGGAAAGTCTTCTGTTTTCCACTGGGCTGGCTATTGCTTGACTTCACTTGACATGTAGAAATAAGTTTTTAAATTATTATTACCATTTCTTAATATTTCTTCTATTGCCTTACAGCTGTACACATTTCTAGAGACGAGTGTCGTGACTTTGTCGTTGTTACCGCACTTTATTGCATTCTTCAGTGAAGGAGAGATACCTGGAACACCCAGTACCCTCGCTACGACCTTTATCGCCTTTGGTAAGCTTAACAAGCATTCTTTAAACCTGTCGACTATTAGTTTTCTTCGAGTTTATGACTATTGTTTCTTCGTTCAGTCTTGAATCTGGCATTTGCGTTGAGTGTTATGGGGTTCCTGATCATGCACATATCTCTGGTGGCTGCAAATACTACAACAATTGAGGTACCGTCTTTCGTACACTTACTTTTGGCCATAAAGTATCTGAAAATCGAAAAGTCGTCACAGGCCAGCTAGAAGGGGTCATTCTGGAGCTGTTTTAGAAAATAAGCTTCTGCTTTCGTTTCCAAAGCTGTTTTGGGATCTCTATTTATATGCCCAATTTTGGATGGAAAAATAATTTTAGTTGTTCTCATGAATATGTTATACATAATAGCGAATTAAAGAAAACAAGAAGACATGAAACAACAACCCACGAGCTCTTTAGGGTGTGTTGAGGGCAAGAAGTTAAATAGTGAGGTTTTAGGAGTTATGAAGTCTAGGGAGTTGTGAACTCTTAGAGCCCACAATGTAAGAAGTTGATAAGATACAAAATTGATATTTTTTAGTAGTGGGACCCACAAACTCCTTGGGTCAAATCAGGAGTGGAGTTCACAACCCTTTCTGAACTCCTACTTATCAACTCCTTGAGTCCAAACATACCCTTAGAGATTCGGGCACACTAGAATAGGGATGACCGAGCTCCTAAATTTTTTCTTAGCATGTTAGTTGAAAGGAAATAAAACATCAAACTTTCTTGTGTCGAAATCAAGAAGATTTGAACACACCTGAATGCTAATGAAAATTTGTTTATCCAGGCTTATGAGAAAAAAACGACTCCTAAATGGCGTTACGACCTTGGTCGGAGAAGAAACTTTGAACAGGTTCGTTAAATACAACAAATAGGAACTTTGTTTCAGCATGCTTCTTGTGGGGGATAAAAATTTGTATTGAAGTATATTATGGAGTTCGGAGTTCGTATTTTGCAAACTTCTTAGATTACATTGCTAACAATCTGATGATGTCCTGCATCTGATATAGGTATTTGGGATGGACAAGCGCTACTGGTTGATCCCAGCTTATTCAGATGAAGATTTGCGACGAATGCCAGCGCTTCAAGGTCTCGAATACCCATCGAAGCCTGAGTTAGAATCACAGGAGTTTTAGGAAGCCCTCAAGCAAACCCAGCAACTTTGCCGTCGTGCAAGGGAAAATGTGGAATCCCCAGCCGAACCCCAAACACGATCTTCAGCCATCTCTCTAAAATAACATCTTGATCTTACTGCTAATTCTAGCTCAACTGCATTCTTCGTCCCCACTGGCTGAGGGAGAGGGAGAGGTGTCTCATATAATGAAGCCGATCGACGTGCGTAATGTGAACAGGTTTTAAAGTAGTAGGGTTAACTTGAGTTTGTTACTTGTTCTGAAATAACGTATTTTCGGGATGGCCGGAGAACCTTGGGATATCAATGGGGAAATGGCAAATGTTTTCAAGTGTTACATACTTTTTGCTGTAACCCTTTGTTTCTATAGTTGATGATACCATAGGTGACGGGCAATCTCTGCTCCAGCCTTGCCTTCTCTTGTTTTGCTCTTTCTCAAAGTTGTAAGCATTCTGTTTGGGTCGCGAATCCCACCAAAAAAAAAAAAAAAAAAAAGAAGTTGAATTACCATTTCAAGATCGATTGTTCGATCTCCTGGTATACGGGTTTGATTTTGGTTGATGTTGAAATTGGAGTGTTACAGACATTTCGGTTTAGGAAAATTAGAAAAGATAAGGCTAAAATTGTTGTTGTCGTTGTCGTCATTGTTAATTTTTTTTAAAAAAAAATTTATAAAAAAATTAAATATAAATTGAACCAACCAACTATGTAGGTCAAATCAATCAAAATCAACAGTTTTATTTCCTTCTCATGATGCATCTCCATGGTTGATATTTTACAATAAATATATCAATATCGGTTATTTTTGGTAATGTATAAAAATTATTTGAATTAATTAGTGAGTTGTTTTTACCCTATAATTAATTATAGATTTTATCAGTGGTATTCATAATAAGATTAATAGATAATTTTTTATGTTGTATGTGTATTTGTAGAAAATATCGAATTTTTTTTTATTAATTATTGATATCGATGTTGAGCCTCTAATATATTTAGATATATTAATGTATATTTCAATTCTTGAAAATAAAAAAAGAGAATAAATTTGAAAAATGTAATATGTATAGTTTCACTAAGTTGTTTATGAAAATTTAAATCTCCAACCTGAAGAGAAAGAACACAAATTTATTTTTGAACTATACCCACTTTGGCTACCATAAATTTATTTTGTCTTCGCTTTTGTTATTATTATTACAAAGATATTGGATTACAAAAAAAGAGAAATAGATTTCACTAACGTCAAGTCATAAGTAGACCATAACCCTAAGAGCTAAAAGACAAGGGCAACAAAACAATCAAGCACACACAATTTAAGGGGAAAAAATGAGCAGAACTAATCTTAAAAGAAAATATAAAAGTGCACAACTGACTAAGTATTTGGTGACAAAGAAAAGTATTTAGATAACTCTACACGTCAAAATTGGTGACATATACTGAAATGATAAATTCAATCAAGTTCTGTGTGTCTATGAGATGAGAACACATTCTCTACATAGTCTTACTAAAGACAGACAATCAAATAATAAATACTCTCTTCTTGAAACTCAACACCCCAAGTACAAAAGAACACAGACATTAGGGATAGACACGATTTAGAGCTTTTGTTTCAATGTCATTTGCTTTTCTTCTACATGAAGTAAATTTTGATTTTTCTTTTTTCTGATCATAATACTTTTAACCTCATGGGCGTCATACACGTAACTAATGGGTTGGTAAGGCCCAAACTGTTGCAAGGGAAGTTTTCATATACAACTATTATATTAAATTTGACCCTCAAATTTTTTACTTCGAGAATATAAATGTCACTCTCATTATTAAATCGGGCCAGCTTAATTCGCTCCTAAGAAGTGAAGATTAAATCTAAGGATCAAAGATGCTGTTTAGGTTTGGATCAAGTTGAGGCGACCCAACCTTCAATGATTTGACTCATTAGATCAAGGTTTATGTCAAGTTTGAGTTTGATTTGAATTGTCCCATTGGATTAACCTATTATATATTATTCATTTAATTATTAAAAATAAATATGCATATTATTAAAATTATATTTTCTATTTTTTTTTCTAATAGAATTATTGATATTATAAAATTTTATGTAATATTTAATTTTCTTAAAAGAATGTAATATTTACAACAATTTTAATAAAATTATGTTACTAAATACATGATATATCTGTTATATTTAATATATATATATATATTTGGATCGAACTATGATAAGTTTACTGGCTGGGTTGATGGGCCGATCCAAATATGACCCAAAAAGGTGGTCTAGTGTTAAAAGAGATATTTTGTAGATTGACCAAAACGGAACACTTAATTAAAAAAATGGCGGTTGATTTATGGCCAAACATAAGGTAGAGGGACCATCTCCCTACTTTATTTTTCCAAATTTACTTTAATTTTCTAATTTTGCCCTCCCAATCCCAAATTAATAATAAAAAAAAAAAAAATGAAGACTTCTTCAATAAATTCTTTACTGCTGTGGGCATCAACACATCTCCGATCCAAATTTCTTATTCATTCCACCCAGTAGACCAAATGCTCCCTTAGTGTATTACATGACTTGTCGGATTCCGAAGATTCTCCAAAATTTTCACTTCAAAAAGAATCAGTCCATTAAATTACAAATATTCTTTTTAAAGGACTGCAACGAAAGGAAGTCAGCAAGAAACTGTGGATCACTTCGGAAAATCGGAAATCATAATCTTGTAAACCATGTATGCGGATCTTCAAATGCTTGATCATGGCCGTCGATGGCAGTGAAGAAAGCGTGGGCACTTTATGGCTGAAGAATGCCAAATTTTGGAAATAAGGTTAGTGGCTAGCGATATAAAACAATGTCCAATGGGAAGTCGGTATGGTAACCCTAGCCTTTGATCATATATTTTGCCAGGAGTAGGATGAGTAGTTTGAGTTTTGTAGGGTCAAGGAAAAATGAACAAGTATATCGTGATTGTTGAGTATTTTTGTCAAATGTTGGACAAATTTGAAGAGAAGCTCTCTTAATCTCATCGAATATATATGTACATCCTAGCAAAAAAAATTGATGATGGAAGAAAGATGTCATATCTCTCTCTAAAAATAAAACTTGTTCTCGATAGGATATTTTCATTGGAACATTTTAAATACTAGGTTTTTACACATGTTTTTCTCAAATCTATTAAACTTTCTTCACATTTATCTCTTGCTTTTTGTTATTCTAACCCTAGAGATTTTGATGAAACATTTGCATGCACTAAATGGTTTTTTTAAAAAGATTTTAAATGATTTTTAAATGTGCAAATACCAGGTATTTGCATTTCTTTTTTTTCAAATCTGTTAAAGTCTTCTTTATACAATTTATTTACCTTTTGTTATTATCATGCACTAAGTTTCCAATAAAAAATCTTTTTGTCTAATAGTATTTTCATGGAAAGATTTAATTTATTATTACAAAGGATTTTGTATGGTGATTGATTTTCTTTTGGTTGTATTTGTAAGATTCAACCTACAAAATTTTAGTTGTTACAAAGTATTTGTGTGGTCGAGTTCTAAGTAGATTGCTTTATGATAATTTGTAGAAATACAAGTTATTTTGGCTCTTAAGTTGGAACAACTAAGGTTTCTAATGATAAAATCTCCTTATTTTTAGAAGAAACGAATGGAATTACTCAAACATTAGCAAACTCATGCAAAAGAATGTTTATTACTAAATACTGCGACACTAATGCATTATATTGCAGGATTTCAACAAGAAGCTAACGCATGATTAAGAAGTGTCGCAGGCAAAGTTCTAACGCATGGGCCATGCATTGGAGGGATTCAACGCAAAGAAGATTCATTGATTCAGGCTGTTTGTGTCAAATCACCACTTGCAAGTATGGGCACCTGCAGCAGGCGGCGTCTGAAAAGCTTCCGAGTGTCAAGCGACTGACCAGGGCATGGACTTTAATGCTACCCATCACCAAGCTGGAGATGACCAACGCCTATAAATAGATGAAATCCCTCCAGAGTTCGAAGTACAGAAAAATTTCAAGTTCTCATTCTCAGTATTAGCTTAGTCATAGTTTTAGATCTTTAGAAGCTGTGTTGTGGTGCCAAGAAGAGTAGAAAGGAAGAGAACCACCATCACCGTTGGTCAAGGAGTGGAGGAAGCCGAGCTTGAGAGATACACTTTATCCAATTCCTATACAAGTGATTGTACACAACTAGAATTGAGCCAAGGAGATACAAGAGATTGTACTCTGCGGACTGACTCAATTTCTTTCATCTCATTTATCGCTTTCATACTTTCATCTGATTTAATATTGCTTTTGTGAAGACAATCTGCTTCTTTATAAAATCCATATATTTGATCCATCACACCTTGCCATTGTTTATTTCCTGTTTATGTTGGATGCATCTATACTTCATGCAAAATTTCATTTCAAACGCTTAAGCCAACTTGATCAATTGGTAAAAGCATCCTTAGCTTAGATTATTCGAAAGAGTAAATAATGCAACATCAAGTAGAACGCCTAGTACATCTAGAGATAGACTTACTAGTGTTTATTGCATTCTGTGTTTGACGCATGCATCCTAGAGATAGGTTTTGTATGTTATTCGTATTGAGAAGTGTTGAATAAAGTCTAACGTATAAACAAAGATAAACAAGTCATCCACATTACATTCTGGTTCGTGTACATTCATCTTAGATCGACGCATACCACGTACATTAAAATCCATTTTCACATGATCCATCACTCACTACTCAACTCTTTTGTATCGTCTTGCACAAGCACAACACCTTAGTGTAAATAACATATTTCTTCATACATTTAGGAAATCCTACAACAGCTACAACGCAAGGTCTGCGTTAGCTTAACCTGAATCTCTGAGTTCGACCCTGGACTTACCAGGAACCTAAATTAGATTTATACTTGGATTTGATTTAGGAAAACTTGAACGTCAATAGTGGAGTGTCGTGTGTTTTGTTGCCAATCTCTAACGCATTAACGCGTTACGAATACATCAACGCAGCAAAGCATCAACGCATCATTCATACTTAGAACTTATTCTTCCAATTTATTTTATACAATACACTCCTAGCTCGAATCACTTCAGTCAAGGGAGTATTACGAGCTAAGCCTAAGCTTGTAAACGTTTATGAGCAGGGAGAGCACTCCTGAACTTTTATACGACCTCGAGATTGAAAGGACCTTCCGACGTAGAAATCGATCTAATCGTCGTTGAAGGTTGAGGCAACAACTTCTCAGACAACAGAACAGGCAACAAGCAATGGCGGACAACCAGGCAAATCAAAACTTAACTCAACAACTAGCTCATGCTACGCAAAATCCGATTCTAATGGCGAATAGTAGCACGCGTCCCATGAGGAAGTAAGCGTCTCCTGTATTGTATGATTTCTCACCAGGAATCATATACCCAATGCCAGATGGGACGATATTCGAGATGAAATCTGTAATGCTTCAAATGCTCTAGACTGTTGGACAATTTAGGGGTGGTCGTGGAGAAGATCCTCACGCCCACATGAAACGTTTCCTGGAAACGTGTAACTCATTCGTGATTCCTAGAATCACCCCAGAAGCGATCAGGCTATCTTTGTTTCCCTATTCTTTGCGTGATGACGCAAAGCAATGGGTAAGCTCACTGGAGGCTGGTGAAATCACAACCTGGGAGAAGATGGTGGAGAAATTTATGCAAAAATACTTTCCACCTACCACCAACTCGAGGAGGCGTCGAGAGATTATGAACTTTGAGCAAGAAGAAGCTGAAACCTTCAGTGCCGCCTGGGAGCGTTTTAAGGGGTTGGTCAAAAATTGCCTGAACCATGGATTATCACTAACTATCTAGATGGAGACTTTTTATGGTAGATTGAATAGAGCATCGCAGATGGTAGCCGACGCAACTGCAGTTGCAGCTGGTAGAATTATGGATAAATCTTGCACTGAAACTAAAGAGATATTAGACTGCATTGTTAAGAACAACATGGAATGGGTGGACGATTCGTATGATGCAAGAGCTGACAGGAAGAAGAGATCTCAGAATGTTAATTCTATCGATTCCAACGCAATAGCCACACTATATGCACAAGTGGCTACAATGACCAACCTTTTGCAGAACATATCGCTAGGGAACGCATCAAATCAGCAGAAGTTGAATCAGATAGAAGCATTCGAGCAGCCCATGGTTAGCTGCGTGGGTTGTGGAGATCCTCATTCCTATGCTGATTGCCCATAAAATCTGCAGTCAGTATGCTTCATTAAAAACAACCCATTTTCCAATACATATAATCCCGGATGGAGGAACCATCCAAATTTTTCTTGGACATGAAACCAACAGGAGCACCATCTAGGGGTGAGCCAACAGCAAAGGCAAGGACCGCCGCCTGCATTCCAACTAACGCATCGGCCACACCAACATTCCTTTAATAGAGGAGGTCAGGCATCGAGTTCAGGATTTCCGCTTGAGAACCTATTGAAAGAGTACATCGCCCAGAATGACGTGTTGCTGAAAAGTCAGGCGTCGTCTATTAGAAACCTAGAGATACAGGTAGGGCAGATAACAAGTGAGTTGAAGAATAGGCAACCTTGAGTTTTGCCTAGCAACACTGAAACTCCTAGGAATAACAATGGAAAGAAGCAATGTTACGTGGTGACATTAAGAAGTGGCAAAGCTCTTGAAAAAAGAAGAATGAATCCAAGAAACAACAGTCCTTCAAAAGAACACAACACACGTTCAATAGCATTAGAAGATCAAGAAGAAAGAATGCCTGAAACAACAAGCCATTCAGAGCCAAGTACGTCTAACACGGGAAAACCTACGATGCCGCTGAACACACCATTCCCTAGACGCTTGATGAAGAAGAATGATGAACAACAATTTAAGTGTTTTTTTAAACTCCTGAGGCATTGCATATCAATATTTCACTTATAGAGGCCTTGGATCAAATGCAAAAATATGTCAAATTTTTTCAGGATATTTTGACGAAGAAAAAAAGAGTCAGCGAGACAGAGGTAATTGCGCTAACGTAGGAGTGCAATGCGTTAGTAAGCAACAGTCTACCCAAGAAACAGAAGGACCCTGAGAGCTTCATAGTCCTGTGATCGATAGGAGGGTTGGATGTGAGACATGCGTTATGCGATTTGGTAGCAAGCATCAATCTCATGCCACTCTCAATCTTCAAGAAATTGGGAATAGGTGAAGCACAACACACTTCCGTTACTCTTCAACTCGCTGACAGAACAATCAAGTACCCTGAAGGAAAGATTGAAGACATTCTGGTAAAAGTTGACAACTTCATATTCCCAGCAGATTTTATCATCTTAAACTATGAAGCGGACAAGGATGTACCAATTATCCTTGGACGCCCCTTCCTAGCCACTGGGAAAGTTTTAATACACGTGCATAAAGGAGAAGATCAGGAAAAGACAACATTCACCTATCCCTTTGGAACATTTGCGTTCAGACGCATGCCCTTTGGGCTATTCAACGCACCTGGAACATTCCAAAGGTGTATGATTGCAATTTTCTCTGACTTCTTAGAAAATACCGTTGAATTCTTCATGGACGATTTCTCAGTCTTTGGAGACTCATTCCAATCATGCTTAGATAATTTAGAGGTTATCCTTGCTCGATGCGAGGAAACGAACCTTGTGCTGAATTGGGAAAAATGTCACTTCATGGTGATTGAAGGAATTGTCTTAGACCACAAATTATCTAAAACTGGGTTAGAAGTTGATGAAGCCAAGATAGATGTCATAGCTAAACTTCCACCACCATCAAATGTTAAAGCTTTACGAAGTTTTCTAGAACATGCTGGCTTCTATCGAAGGTTCGTTAGAGGATTCTCTCAAATTGTGCGACCTCTGAGAACGTTGCTAGAAGCGAACCAGCCCTACGATTTCAATGACGACTGCTGTGACGCGTTTGAAACATTGAAATATGCGTTGACTACAGCTCATGTACTAATAGCACCGGATTGGACGCAACGTTTTATTCTTATGTGCGATGCGAGTGATGTTGCAGTAGGTACCATGCTGGGGCAGAAGAAAGGAAATTTGATACATCCCATCTCTTATGCGTCCAAAACACTGAATGACTCTCAGGAACACTACACAACCACGGAAAAAGAAATGTTGGTTGTAGTGTTTGGCATCGAGAAGTTTGGATCATATTTAGTTGGTGCGTCAGCCACCATCTATACAAATCACTCAGCCATAAAGTTCTTGATGAGTAAAAAGGATGCGAAACCAAGATTAATAAGATGGGTGTTTCTATTACAGGAATTTGACATTGATATTCAGGACAGAAAGGGGACTGAGAATCAGGTGGCTGACCACCTGTCCAGATTGGAAAATCAGAAAATGCAAGATCAAGAAAATAAAATCAAAGATTCATTTCCTGATGAAAGCTTGTTCAGAGTTGAAGGAAGGGAACCTTGATACGCGGACATAGTTAATTACTTAACTACCAAGCAATTCTCTGGGAACTTCAACTCTCAGCAAAAGAAACGGTTAGTACATGACAGCAAATTTTATTTTTGGGATGAACCGTTTCTCTATAAACAAGGCCCCGACTCCATAATGCGTCGATGTGTTCCGGAGGAAGAGACAACGCATCTTGGCTGAGTGTCATGACTCTCCTTACGGAGGGCATTTTGGTGGGCAAAGAACCACTGCGAAGGTCATTCAAAGCGGATACTTCTAGCCCACCCTCTTCAAAGATGCGAGAGAGTATGTTCGTAAATGTGACCCTTGCCAACGCACCGGGAATATTTCATCAAGGGACGCAATGCCTTTGAACAATATTCTTGAAGTTGAATTATTTGATGTTTGGGGCATTGATTTTATGGGACCTTTTCCCCTATTCTGCGGCCAACAATATATCCTGCTTGTAGTAGACTATGTATCAAAGTGGGTAGAAGTACTAGCTTGTGCCAGAAATGATGCGTCCACTGTTTCTAAGTTTCTTACCAGGAACATCTTCACACGCTTTGGAATGCCAAGAGCCTTGATAAGTGATGAGGGTACACATTTCATTAATCGCATCATTTCTAAATTACTTGCCAAATATAATGTTAGGCACAAGATCGCTACCACCTACCACCCATAAACGAACGGTCAAGCTGAGGTATCCAATCGGGAAATAAAATCTATTCTGGAGAAAGTTGTCAACGCATCGTGGAAAGACTGGGCACAGAGGTTGGATGAAGCACTCTGGGCCTACAGGACTGCCTACAAGACCCCCATAGGTATGTCTCCATACTCTTTAGTTTTTGAAAAATCTTGTCACTTACCCCTAGAGTAAGAGCATAAAGCTTTCTGGGCAGTAAAGAAGCTAAATTTAAAATTGGACGCCGTGGGCGATCAACGCAAACTTCAGCTCAATGAGCTTGAGGAGTGACGGTTGAACGCATACGAGAACAATAAGCTCTACAAGTAGAAGACCAAACGTTGGCATGACCAACGCATTAGTAAGAAAGAGTTTGTTGTTGGCCAAAAATTTTTATTATTCAATTCACGATTGCATTTGTTCCCAAGGAAGTTAAAGTCAATGTGGTCAGGACCATTCATCATTAAAACAGTCTTTCCCCATGGAGCAGTAAAATTAATGCAGGAGGATGACATAAACGTGTTCAAAGTAAATGGCCAAAGAGTGAAGCCATACTTTGAAGATGGCATAGAATGTCAAAAGTCATCTCTTGTACTACGCGAAGCCAACTGAGGCTCGCGTCGAAGCATCC